>NC_052025.1:19419940-19437440 GCF_015832195.1 Motacilla alba alba | reverse complement strand
AATGCAAAGCCTTTTGGGAGGCTCAAGGAAACCAAGGCTGAATCCTGAGGACCCCTTCCACTAGACCACACTGCTGAAGCCCAGGATGTGCAGATAAAGCTTATTTTGTACCCTGAGGTTTCCCAGATGTTTGACACTCCAAGAGATGGGAATAAAGGGAAAGAAAGCAAAGCTACACATCTGTACCCAGTCTGAGCGATGGAAAGACAGCAGAAATCCAAGATTTTAAAGGAGTGAAGAACAGATCTTTTGACTGGGAAAAGGTTCTTTCATTTTCATGAGCTGCCACAGCTTTTGACCAGTGTCAATATCGGGGATGATGCCAAAATGGCAGTGAGGACACAAAGGGATCTGAGGATCCATGGAAAATTATTCCCAGGACTGGCTGCTTCCCTAAGACCCAAGCAACATTTCCACAGCTGGGACCTGCTGCAGGAGAAGACCCAAGGAATATTTCCATGACTGGGATCTGCTGCAGAAGATCCAAGGAATAATTCCACAGCTGGGGCCTGCTGCAGGAGAAGATCCAGGCAGTATTTCCACAGCTGGGATCTGCTGCAGGAGAAGATCCAAGGAATAATTCCATAGCTGGGACCTGCTGTAGGAGAAGATCCAAGGAATAATTCCACAGCTGGGATCTGCTGCAGGAGAAGATCCAAGCAGCATTTCCACAGCTGGGATCTGCTGCAGGAGAAGATCCAAGGAGTAATTCCACAGCTGGGATCTGCTGCAGGAGAAGATCCAAGCAGCATTTCCATGACTGGGACCTGCTGCAGGAGAAGATCCAAGGAATCATTCCACAGCTGGGATCTTGCTGCAGGAGAAGATCCAAGCAACATTTCCATGACTGGGATCTGCTGCAGAAGATCCAAGGAATAATTCCACAGCTGGGACCTGCTGCAGGAGAAGACACGAGCAGCCCCTGATTTCTCCAAACCAGCTGTGCACACCGAGCGAGGGAAGGGCAAGAGGAAAAAAGTTTGAGTGATGCCTTTGCCTTGTGAATAATGAACAGTTCAAGGAGGTCAACCCATTACAACTGCAACCGTTTAATTATTAATTATGCACAATCTATGAGCAAAAGGACAAGTTCAGAATGTTTAATGGGTGGTAACTCCGACTGGACCCTCTCTTGGCATTTTGTTATTAGCACTTGTCAGCAAGGTGCTCAGGCAGAAAGACAAAAGCACAGCGGCAGAAAATCCGAGCTGGAGGAGGAGGGAGGGCTTTAAACTTCAAACACTGCTCCTAATATTTAATTTATAGAGTGCCAGGGCTCTGGTATAAACCTTATTGACTTCCCTGGAGTCAGGGGAAGCCACATTATCTAAATGAAGACCTGAGAATGAGAGCACTGAACAATCCCTCCCGAATCCCTCTCTTTTGAAGGCAGCAATAACATCAGGATCTGGATCTTCCTTTTTTCCCTCACAGGTCTGAACAAAGGAAGAAAGAACCACCTAAGAGCACATCCAGAAGCCAATCCTTTGGAACCTTTGCAATATGAGCTTGAGTTACAGATCCCAGCATTATCCTCGCTTACTCCTCCAACTGATTATTTGGAACTTCTCCTGCTCTGTTTGCTCTCCCTAAGCAGAGCAGTGGCAGAGATGCTACTGAGGCTCGGGAAATAATGTCCAGCAAATCCACAAATAAACACGGATAAGGCACCTTCCTCCTTTTCCTGTCCAGTTTTCAGGTTTACACAGATATCCTCAAGAAGAAAATTCAACAGATACAGTTTGGAGCTGCTTATTTTCTTTTGGAAGCACTCTGAGGCCCATGAAATTTGGGAGTCATTCCTGACTGGCAACAAACACCAAAACCCCTGAGGCTTCCCACACCTTCAGGGGTCTTACCCACCACACAATTCCTTGAGAGTGAAATGTTTTCTCAGAACATATTTAAACACCTGACATTTATCACATCCCTCTGCAGGAGAAATGCCACCACCTCCCTCAGTGGAAAACCAGGAAACACAGCCTTCCCTAGGCATCCAAGGAGCATCTCCACAGCTGGGATCTGCTGCAGGAGAGGACAAGAGCAGCCTCTGATTTCTCCAAACCAGCCATGCACAGCGAGCGAGGGAACAGGAGAAAAGCTGGAGTGATGCCATCAGGGTGGTGATGGAAAACTTGGGATAAACCCCCATTCCTCATCCCTTGGGGCCAGCCCCACGGATGGAACCACGGACAACCGCCACCAGCACGTCCTGCAAGAACCTGCTGCCAACAGGGGCTGCCCAAAACCAAGCAGGTTTCGTTCCTGCTGCTCTGGGAAGGGTTAAATGCTCCTGTCACATCTTTCCCCTCAGCTCTGCTTGTGCAGAAGGAGCTGCCATGGTCCTGTGGCTCCATGGCCACAGGAGGGAAGTTACCAGAAGCCAGCAAACCAAACCCCAGCTCCTCTCTGCTCGGGGCTCCCCCGGCGCTCCTGCCTGTGGAGCGAGCATCTCCTCTGGGCACCAACTCCTGTCCTGGCTCCTCCACGGATGCTGAAATGGCAGCGTTTCATAAACGATGCCTGTTCTCTGCAAAGCCTTCCTGCCTTAGCATTTCAGCCCCCAAAATCCCGAGGATTAAAGAATTTTTAGGCTTCTCTCGTACTAAAGCTTTCAAAAAATGTATTTACTTTTCTGTGGTAGCTGCATTTCAATCTGTGGCCAAATAGTGATTTTTAATTTTTTTTTTTTTTTTAGAAAAATAAGTTTTAGATGCACTAGAAATGCTGCCAGGTGCAATTACAGGTAGTAAATGCACTGTAGCTCCCAAAAAATTCTGAGTTGGAGGGAGCCATAAGGATCACCAAGCTCAACTCTTAAGTGAATGTCTTTGGCTACAACGAGAGCAGTGAATGACAATATTGTACAAACCCAGATTTACTCCTACAAGCACATCTTTCTTCCACAAAAAAATTTGTATCTATACATATATAAATAAAATCCATTTCTCAATTTAGATTTACTCCCTCCAGACCAACTTTCTTCCACAACCTTCCTAAAAAAACCCCTCTCTATATAAAAAAACAAAATCAAAACCCGACTTTCAATTTACTCTTACAACTTCCACAAAAAAACCCCAATATCTATACATACATAAATAAAATCCATTTCTCAATTTAGATTTACTCCCTCCAGACCAACTTTCTTCCACAACCTTCCTAAAAAGCCCCACTGTCTATATAAAAAACAAAATCAAAGCCCGACTTTCTATTTACTCTCACAACTTTCTTCCACAGCATTCCTAAAACAATATCTCTATATAAAACAACAACCAAAAAAAAAAAAAAATCTATTTCTGCCTTTCCAGCCAATCTACTTCAAAAGGCCTGAAGAGCCCTAATGCAGGGGATTTCTGACAAGTAACAAGTTGGCAGCAGCCAGCGGTGGCCCGAGGTGGCTCCGAGGCCCGGACTTGAAAGAATTCCTGGATTGCTCCTGCTCGGCTCCCACCCCGGGCAGGAAGGTGAAGGATGATTACATCTCTGCACCTCTTGCTCTTTTCTCAGTAGCAGGTGCCAAAAGTGACAAATGATCCGTGGGGGCATCTGGGTGCGAAGCTCTGCGTGCACAGGAAACTCGTTTATCTGCAGAGCTGGAGCTGGGCACAGGCGAGGATCACAGGCCAGTGTTTCATCCCCAGAACACCTCAAAACCTCCAACCTCCCGAGCACCAGCTCCTCGTCCAGCTGCCTGCTCCTCCAATTCCTGGGAACAGCAGAATTCCTCTGCTGGAATGGGTGGGTGCTCCTGGTTAAATAACCCAGGGGATGTTTGGCTTATTTGGTTGTAGCTGCTGGGGGATATTTTCCAGAGCCCAGAAAAAGGCAGGAAAGAAATGATAAAGGGCAGGAATAATCCAGAGTGTGGGACATGGCACTTCCTCCCCTTGCTTAGATTTTTAGCTTATATATATATATATATATATATATGATTTTTAGCTGTTCGTACTTAAAAAGGTTAGGATTTTAGCTTTTCTATTTTTCATGTATTTATAATCCTGCAATTCTTTAAACTCCATGCACAGTATGAGCTGCTGCTGCTTTCCCATTTCGGTCAGACACAACAATTCCTCTCCAGGCCTGGGAATCAGGGACTCCTCACTGCCTCAGGCCCTGAGAGATGGAAACAAAAGTGAGCTGGGGAGAGCAAACCTGGGTAAATTCTCCCATTACCTGAAGCTGTAACTGGGAGATTAACCCCCAATATGCAAATGGACCAAACTTATGAAAGTATGAAAACCTGTGGTCCATTTTTTTGAGTGTAGGAATGTCCTAAATGTACCTGAATAAACATCAATGCCCTTCAATAAACATCACTGATTTTTATTCCCTTACTTTTGTCTGGCCTCTGTTTTTAGGTAGTCCCAAAAAGGCATCAGCCAGGCTCCGAAGGGCCTGCAAAAACAGGTTAATCCTTGCACCAGAAGTGTAATTGCTTTTTCTCTCCAACAACCCAAGAATTCCTCCCTCTCCTGGCTGCTCTCCTGTCGCTCATCAGGCAGCAGAGCACGGCAGGCTTGGGCAGCCAGACACACACAGAGCCACACCGAGGGGACCTGGCAAAAAACTCAACCCATTTGTTGTTCCCTCTCCTCCCCTGCACCCTCCTGATGCATTTTTATTGCTTTTTCATAAAACACCGCTGCAAATAATCAAGCATGACCATTGACATCCACAAGATTGAGTTTTAGGAACCATTAAATGAGCTTGTTCTCCTGGGAAGGTTCTTGCTCAGGTTGGTCTAAAGGTAATTATTCAGCAATTCCTACCTGTGGTTTTACCTTGTTCCTGTAGAAGCCTCTGAATCTCATACACTGGTAAGGTCACAGTTTCTGTCTGCATGAAACTATTCCTTAAACCAGCTTATCCACAAAACAAATTACTGCAGGTTTGGGTAAACACACACACACACATGTGTATAACCCATGGAAATCTCCAAAACGCCACAAATTTCCAGGTTTCCTACCTTTAAATCAATACCTGAGAATCTAAAGAGAAATTCCCAAAGAAAAGAAATTAAATCTTGTTCAATTCTGAGCCCTGTGGAGTTTGTTTGTTTTTTGTTTTTTTTTACTACATTTACAGGAAGAGCAAAATGCAGCATGGATTCATAAAGGTGAAGGAATTCAAGAACCCTCCTCATGTTATTTGATCAAGTTGAACATCCTGGGAATTTTTTAGACTATTCCAATAAGCAGAGGGGTATATTTAACCCCATTTTAAAAAAAAGATAATAGGAACAACTACACAGAAAACATGGATTAAGTGCAAGTTCATTTTTTTTCCACAGGAAAATCTGAAAACATATTGACACTGAAATGCTTCACAGCCCAGAGTTAACACCCCACCAGCTCTTAAACGTTTCTGGAGTAGGGATTTAAAAAGAGACAAAAAAAAAAAAAAAAAAGAGGTCTTTGATTTGTGGAGTTTGGAAAGTCCTTGAGCTAGATTAAACTGCAGTCTTGTGAGACCAAGTATCTCTGTGGGGGCACTTCACAGAAATGCTCAAGAAACTCATGGAAAGCTTCTCTCTGCTTACTCATGAAGCTATCAGGCTAAGGATTCATGAGGACAACTAATTAATTTTTCTTCTCAATTTCTGCCTGGCTTGTTCAGCCAGGCAGGTTTTGCAATGCTGCCTCCTGTTTGTACAAACCGGGATTTGCTCTTGGAAGTCTCCCCTCCCCGAGCTTCTGATGGAACTGGAACAACACAATCATTTAAAACCGCAAAAATCGAGTTCTTTTCCTCCCTCATCCAATAAATTAAAAACAAATAAACCAAAAGCAACACTTAAATCACAATTACAGTGAGACAAACCACGGCACCTCTGAAACCAAAATTGATTTCTCTCAGGTGAGGAAGAAGAAAAGGCAGGAAAGCAGAGCTGATGTTTAACTACAGAGCTGGAGCCCAAAGTGCTCCAGGGGCTGGCAGGAATTGCTTTCCTAGAAGGGACACTCCAACTACATAAAGGTTAAACAGAACAGCCCTGCAGAGCTTCAGGAATATTTAAAGGACCCTCCAGGATGTTTTCCAGCTTTCTGCCTGTCCAGCCTTCTCCAGGTGCAGAGCAGACGCCTCTAAAGCCACGGGATCCAAAGGATGGGAAGCTGGAATGCTGAAAGCCACAAAGCTCCTGGGTTTGAATCTGCAACCATTCAGGGAATGCTGAGCTGAGCAGAGAGCAGGAAAAATGGCATCTTCAGAAGGTTTCAGGAATTCTGCAGCTGGATTGATGGCTTTAGAGGTATTTTCCAACCTAAATGATTCTGCACAGGGATTTCCTACTAACATATTCTGACAGCAAGGTAACAGGGAAATAAGTAGCTACACTTGGAAGGGCCTTGAAAAGAATGTCACTTATCTCTACTAGGGATGCAAAAAATTGCAATGAACAGAGCTCTGATTTTCCTGAAAAACCTGATCCCACATTTTCTGCAGAGGAGCAGAACCCAGTAACCCACCAGTCACCCAACTGGGAATGCAGACCTGCCTCATTTACCTTTCACACTGAGAATTTCTAATGCACCAGAAGGAAAATGCAGAATTATGATCAATGCCACAGTTCTTGGAATTTGGAAGTGGAATTTGATTTGCTGAGTGACCCTTGCAGATGTCAGAACACACAAGAGGCCCGGGTGGGTTTTTTGGGATGCTGCTGGAGATCTGGGGGCTGAGCAAGGAACAAGAAGGATTTTTTTCTGTCAGCTCAAGAGAAAATATAAGGGAAATTGTGAGACAGAGCAGTGAGAATGTTAAAAACCTATGGATTCTACTTGTAATATTTAGGTTTCAGAGTCAACACCTGCATTTCTCCAGTCACAGAATCATGGGGTTGTCAAAGTTGGAACAGACCTTCAAGGTCACTGAGTCCAGCTGCCAACCCTGCACCTCCACTCTCACCACTAAACCTTGTCCCCAAGTGCCTCATCCATGCTTTTTTTGAACATTTCCAGGGATGGTGACTCCAGCACTGCCCTGGGCAGCCTGCTCCAATGCTCCACAAGCTTTTCCACATAGAAATTTTTCCCAATATCCAAACGAAACCTCCCCTGGCCCAGCCTGAGGCCGTTCCCTCTCCTCCTGTCCCTGTTCCCAGCCCGACCCCCCGGCTGTCCCCTCCTGTCAGGAGTTGTACAGAGCCACAAGGGCTCCCTCAGCTGCTCCTGGGGCCCTGGGGTTTGCATTTCTAATTCCTAGTTCTACTCTTTTTGTGTATCTGGAACAGATGCCAACAACAAAAGCTTTTAGGAATTGTTTGAAACTGCACCTACTGCTTTGGAAGCACAATCATCTTCCATGGCAAGTTTTTTGGCTGTGCCACCATGAACAACAGGGCCACGTCCAGGACATCTTCCCAGGCCGGCTCCTGCTTCCAGCCCCTCTCCATCCCTGATGTGGAGTGCTCGGGAAAGGCTCACACAGCCAGCGAGGCGTGTCCTTCCCAAGGGGAATCACCCGCGCTTCCCACGCGGCATTCCCTGGAGCTGGAGACAAACTCAGCCCAGTGCTGGGATATCCAGCATCCCAAATAACAGCAGCCCGGCTTTATTGCTGGCTGTGGCAGGAGGAGCTCCACGAGCAGCCAGTCTATCCCATCTTTGGGCCAGGAGCAGGGATCTGGTCATGATGGGAGATGCTGCTCCAGTTAGGGCTGGCGCTCAAACGAGCGTGGCTTATTTGGAGCTGGACCAGAGCTCACTCTAAGGCACCACATGGTAAAAAATAAAGGTTCTGGCAGGCACATTTATCCCATCCACACAATGCTCCTCACTAATTCTGCCATTAAAAAATAATCCCAGCCCCGGTGCCATCAGCAGCCCCGTAAGATCATTTCTCAACAAAACCCATCAGGCACAGCTTGCTGTGATTCCAGAGGAGCCACCGTGCCTGGCTGGTTTTGGTTCCATTGTCCTGCTTCTCAAATGGCTTATCCATCCTTTCTGAGAGCCAACCGAAGTCCTAAAAATGAACAAATACACTTCTCAAGCTGCCAAAGTGACCACTGTGCTTCATGTATTTCACTAAGAGTTTAAAACCAGCTCCAAAAATCTGCAGAAAACCTAAAACTTCCCATGGAATTTTTATTCCGCAGTGTCCACTATCCCAGGCTGCCCCAAGCTCCATCCAACCTGGCCTGGGACACTTCCAGGAATGGGGCAGCCACAGCTTCTGTGGGCAGCTGAATTAATTAATCCTATGAATTAATATTGACTGGGATTCCTGCTGAGTTTTGGTGGAAGCTCTACCAAATCCCGTCACTACCAATATAATAAGCAGCTACCAGAGAGAATGAAGATCTCCATTTCATCACTTCAAAACATCTCTGGGTTCTCCTGGATCAGGCTCTGAAGTTTTGGCTGGCTCCAGGGGAAGGATTGAGGGAATTTTAAGACCTCCTTGGAGCCAAGGGGAAAACGTGACCCAGAATAGCCAGTCTTACAAAACCAGGATTGCTAAATCTGAATATTCCCACTCTGACACCGAGTCTGTTCAAACCAAAGCTAGTGGAGCTTAAAGAACTTTCAGCTGAGCTGTGCTCTGTCATCTGGAGCTTTCACAGACCACACTGAGCACCACCTCAGGAGAATCGTGACTTCACTTGCTGTGGAACATAAAAAAAAAAATTCTAAAAAATACCAAAATGCCAAAATACTGGTGAAGGTATTCGGATGTTTACAGCCTGCACAAAACTCCCTGGCTGAAGTTTTTGTGAGGAGACTGGAGCAGTTCTGATCCTGAGGAGATGTGGAAGCTGCCAGAAGGTCACAGACTCCTTTAGGTTGGAAAAGATCTCCAAGATCATCAAGTCCAACCATCTCCCCCAGTGTGAGCTCCTCAGGGCTGCGCTTCAGAACAGCGAGCTCAGACTCAGGCAGCAGCACCCACTTAAAAGGGATTTGTGTGGCAGCAGAGCACAGGTAAAAACATGATTGTCCCTAACTGACCTCCCTGAGCATGGAGAGGGCCTCTTGCTGGTGGCAATGCCCCCTCTGGAATATCCACACCTCAACCAAAGGTGCGTGTAGGAGGAATAATGATGGATGGAAGAGGTCAAAGAAACAGAATTCCCTAAAAAGCGCCCAAAGAACCAGATCTCCACCAAGAGCCAAGAGAGACTGGGAAAGCAACTCTTGACACAGAGGATCTTTGCCCATTTTAATGGAACTGCACCCCTCAAGGCCCAAATGCCACTTTAGGAAGAAGTTCAGCTCAGCCACCAAGTCACTCCCTAGAGAAGGACAGAAGGGCTCGCTGAGAGGAGCCCAGGCACGTGGAGACAACAGAAAGGCTCATGCCAGGCTCAACAAAAGCCACAGGGACAGGCTGGAAGGAGCTGGATGGCTTCAGACAGGTTTTAGACACATCAGCACCCAGAACTTAACCCGAGGAGCTGGGAATGACCTCCTGCTAGAGGCTGAGGCAAGTCTTTAGAGAGTGGTGTCTCCTTTTTTCCTGATGGAACTCCCTAATCAGCACTATCACCTTATGAACTTTAATAATGAAGCAAACTCCAGCTTTTTGACAGCACACCATTTGCAGCCTTTTATAAAGGATCCAAGTGGTGATACAGTTTTTAAAGAGATTTCAGTCTCTTGGCTTTGAGCTGCTTTTTTTCAGGGAGGAAAAAAACCCCACTTTTTCAAGGATTCTGGAATATTTTTCGAGTGTTTAGAAGACAGAGGTCTGCCCTCAGCTATCTCCTCATTGTTCAGAGTTGGGCTCCAGCTACAGCTCAGCTGGGGAGGGATGTGGGAGATGCAAGGAGTGTTCCACTCCAGGAATGTGATGTTCTGCCACTGAAACCCAGTCTCCTGCACCCCAGGATTTTATTGTGGCCTTCTGATTGAATAAAAATGTTTGGATGACATTCAGGTGCTCTCCTGCTTAGCTCTTATTTCCCCTCCTCATTAAAATGCCCTTTTTGCCCACCAAAACCCCCTTTAACACGCCCACATTGAAGATTTGGTTGCTCCTGTCCCAGCTCATCAGAGGAACAACTCCCACGATGAGGCTGAGGCTGCAGGACCCCGAGCCCTGCCTTGTGAGACACCCCAGTCTTGGATAAACTCGACATTTAGAGCAGAAAACCAGCAGAGAGTGGGACCAGGCCAGTTCATGTGTGAGAGCTCCAAGCTGCAACTTGTGCTGGGGAGGATGTTGGGCATTGTGCTTCATTAGGAAACAAAATATAAGCTTTCCACTCCATTAGGAATGACTTTAGGAGTGAAAGCACATAAGACGACGACTCACCTCATCAACAATGCACTGCAATAACTGGAGAGGCTGCAATGGCAAGGAGAGAGGGGGGAAAAAAAAAGTATTAGACTATATGCAATATCTTTACAGTGGAGTGGAAAGAAAAAATCATTAATGCAATAAAATATAGCAAGATTAATCAACGGCAGCAAACTCTTATCAAAACATTGATGCTCAGGATGTTCTATTATTTCTAATGGTACCTAATCTAATACAGGCAGTTAAAGGTTTGCATTTTCTTCAAAATGCAATTTGCTAAGTTTAAAACAAGGCATTCAAGCATGCAGAGGGAGCAGCCATCAGGAAAAAGAAAAGTGAATTTTTTTCTGAACTCATAAAGCTTACCATTAAAGATCCCTGGTTTTTCTGAATCTGAAAAAAGACAATATGTAATTAGCATGTCATAATCAAAATGACTCACTTGGACACATTATGATCACTGAGAGAAAATTATTGCATCGCTGGTGGCAATTTGTGGGCATGTGTTAACACAATTTACATAATGAAAATACACAAATGTTAATAGCTCGCTTCTCATTTATAGGCGAAAGTCAGCAGAATGTTAATTTCACACAACACTTTTTAGTACCCTCCAGGTTGTATTAGAATAGGAAGAAAAACCATAATCCATTTCAAAAGGCTGTTTACGATTCAGATATAAATAATGTTTTATATTGCTAGATTGTGAACACTGGGCTTAATGTTGCAATCATTGCTAATGTTATGAAGCTCACTCTTTTTAAATTAAAAACCGATTTATTTAAAATTGAAATTAAATCATAGTCAGAAATTAGAATTTTGGATTACTGCCAGGCTCTGCTCACAATCCCTTTTTTGTGAAGAAAACTTTAATTATGTGGTTGAAGTATCTACTGCTGCTCAGGAAAGCCTTCAACACTCCACTTTTCCCCAAGTTTTTTATCCAGCTCTCCTTGGACTCCGAGTAGAGCACCACCATCCACGAGACGGGGAAGTTTGGTGAACTTTGTTGTTGTTTTAAACTGAAAAGGAAGATTTATCTCCGAGCCTTTCTGAATTTCTGAACAATCCATCCACAGCTTGCAGCACCAGACCCTCCCTCTGCTTCAAGAGCTGCAAAATCTCCTGACCCACATTCCCCTCGACGAAAAAAAGGAACAAAGGCAGGATCCCAACACACAGGATGAAACACAAAGCACAGAGCAGGGACTCCGTGTCAAACACTGAATTTTGGGGTGCTGCTCTCCCAGCACTTGCCAACGCCCCCCGTTTCTAACGGCTGGGGTAATTAATCACCAGTTTTGCCCCCAACACACACAAAGTTGTTGGCAACCCAACGTAATCCCGATGCGAACAGGACACGACCCTCAGTGAAAATGTTCTTGTCTAACCCCGTTCCTCTGCTTGCCCCTTCTCCATTCCACACTCTCCCTTGCCCGGTGCCAGGATGATTGCTTGGGCTCCCAGCAGCTTTGGGAGCTCCTTCCCCATCCCCAGGCAGGGACAGGATGCCCCAGGAACACTTTTCCAGCAGGAAATGGGACAGACAGGAGGGTGAAGACCAGCACCGAGGAAATAGCTGCTGTTACACACCTCAAGTCTTTTATTACTGCATCAGCAGCACACAAAGTTCCTAAGTATAATTCTATTTTTTCCAAGGAAAAAATACAATAATAAATAGGCAGAAGCAGCCCATTATATTTTTTAATCGTCAATCTCCATCTATTACAATTCAACAGAATAAATCTGCTGGTTTTGCTAATAAGCAAAATACTCCGTGGCTATAAAACCCCTTTTTTTTTTTCCCTACTTCACTTCCAGATGTTAAATGACAAAATAGACTGAGCTTATTCAATAGGGATGATTTGGAGCTTCTTTACATTAGAGCACAGGAACAGTTTTTAGCCAAACAGATCATCAGTCACATTTCCTTCCTGGAAAAATAGCTCTTGTCACGGAAAGGAATCGAGGTGGGGTCACACGGAGCGGCCCCAACACGGGTATGATTGCATCCAATTTCAGAGCAAGATTTAAAATATCATTTCTAATAAAAGCACTCGGCCCTCCTAATGAAAAATCAAGCAAACACAAATCCAAGTGTTAGGGAATTCTCCCCGTGACACCGGCGGCTCCGGAGCCCGGCCCAGCCGCGGCCCCGCTCCCACACACGTCGTTACCAGCCTTTATTACACAATTCTGATGGCAACAAATTATTTGGAGATCATCTTCATAAATTTTGCATCGAGGTAGCTGTGCCGCTACCTGGAATTGATTCAAAACGCTTAAGACACTCAATTACTTTTTAACACTGTTACCCGGTGTAACGACATCGCCGCCGCTTCCCTCGCATCCGATGATGCAACGTCATTGTAATTGATTCATTTTCTCAATTAAATCAAGCTCCTGCGCTCTCCTCTCCGCAATGCCACCGAGACTCCCCAGCTAGATGGATTAGCTCTTCTCCCTGCCTTGGATGAATGGCTGGTGAGGCCACGCTCTGCTCCTCCCTTCCCTCCACAGAGCCGCAGCCGTATTTCTCAACTCGGGGAGCGGGGCTGAACTTTGCTGTGTTTATATTAGGCAGATTTTTCACTGCTAAAACCACGTTGTTTACCTTTTTCCCAGCTCCCATTACGGGGCAGCTTCAAGCACCATAAACCAAAGCCCAGCGCCGACAACTTTACGGCCGGGGCTTCTCCTCTTGCCCACAGTTCAGGGAAAAGGGAAGCAGCAGCCTTCCTGAGCCTCACCAGCTGCTCCAAAAGGGCTCCTCAGAAAACGCTGTCCCGTTTTTGTCTCCTCCCAAAAGTGCCAGAGGTTTGTGCATTGCTGGGAGATGAGGGGTTTTGGAGGCAGGTTCACCTTGAGGGATCCCAGCGCAGCGGCTGCAGCTCAAAAAAGCTGGAAAATTTGGGGTGTTCCTACCCCACGTGATGCCCAAAAAACCTGGGGATTGAGGAGGTTGTTGTTGTTTTTGTGTTCTCCATGAAGAATTTTAAATAGCGAAGTGGCAGCAGTGCCCAAAGTGAAAAGAAAGCCAAAAAAAAAAAAAGCAGGACATGTGTTGAGAGCATCAAGGAACGATTTGATGTCCTTCTTAGAACACCCAGTGTCCAGCTCTGGGAACACCCAGCAGCAGCAGGACCTGGAGCTGCTGGAGCAATTCCAGAGGAGGCCCAGAAGATGCTCCAAGGCTGGAGCCCCTCTGGAGCCAGGCTGGGAGAGCTGGGAATGTTCCCCTGGAGAAGGACAGGCTCCAGGGAGAGCTCAGAGCCTGGAGGGGCTCCAGGAGAGCTGGGGAGGGACTGGGGACAAGGGATGGAGGGACAGGACACAGGGAATGGCTCCCACTGCCAGAGGGCAGGGACGGATGGGAGATTGGGAATTCCTGGCTGGGCTGGGAATTCCTGGCTGGGCTGGAATGGCCCTGCATCCCTGGAGTGTTCAAGGTGAGGTTGGACAGGGCTGGAGCAGCCAGGGAGGGTGGAAGGTGTCCCTGCCATGGCAGGGGCGGAACGAGCTGAACTTTAAGATCCTTTCCCAACCAAAGCATTCCAAGATTCCACAATCATTCCCCCTCAGAAAAGCCACTTTCAGCACCAAGACTCTCCCTCAGCCATCTCTGAGCCCTGCCCTGCTCATCACCAACACCTCCTGCCCAGAAGCTTCTCCAGCCTTTCCAAAAGCAGTCTGAACTCACAGAAACAGCTCTGCTGTTTGGTATTTCTGAACCTGCCTTGTATTTCCTGTGGATTTACCTACTGCACGTGACAGCTCATGATTTGCAGGAACAGGGAAACGATCAATAAATCTGTCCCACGATCAGAGCATTTCTCAGGCCACGGAACACCAGTGGAAGCTGGACAATCCACTCCAGAAAGCACAGTCTCCAAAAAGCACTTCTTTTTCCCCCCCCAAGGTTGGGTAAAAATGCCAAAGTTTGTCTCCTGCTTCATCTCCTGTTTAATGAACGCCTCTGGTTATGAAAGGCAACTTCTGACAGACCATCAGGTTATTTTTCTGTCTCCATGGAGATCCATGGGCCGGGAGGTGGCTGAGAAGACCTCTCCCATGCCTTTCACATTGCAGTCACCAGCACAATCAAGGAAACTCAAATGAATCCACCCCGGGTAACTTGGAGGAGTCACCAGCTACAGCTTTAATTTTCGCTTTTACTCCCTGGAATTAGGACTTGCCCTGGAGCTCTTGTTTGAGAGATTTGCAGGTGACCCAGGGTTAGATCTTCCCATAGCAGTTAACAAATTTTCTCTTTACATATATACTGCTTTTCGAGCTCCTGATAGTGTTTTCTCAATAGAAAAACCCATCTACCAACAAATCATACAGTTATGATTTTTAAGGGAGGCTTCACGCAACAACATTCATTTTCCTGTGGATTTTAAAAGGAGATAGGAGTTATTTTTCATCTGCCCAAATGAGGGTTGAGTTTTAAGAGCAAAAGCTAACATTGTGTCCTACTGACAAAAGCTATAGCTCTGCCCTGATATAAAAGGTAAAGGAATATCTAAATATTCTGGTTTCCATGGGGGCTTCACCACCGTTCCACAATTCCTGTGGAATTAAAGGATGATCTTCAGATATATTCTACAATTTCTTGCAAAATTGCAATTGCCGATACTTCTGCAAGAAGTCAAAGCACCAAACCAGTGAGAATGACCCCCCTAATTTGTTCCCGATATTCTAAACACCCTTCCCCATCCCCATCAGGGGATTTTGCAAATGGCAAACTTCAATCACTGTCACAAAACATAAAAAAAAAAAAGAAAGAAAATGATTTTAAAAAAATTAGACAATTCACAACAACCTTAATATTAAATATATTCTTACAATTATATTATGCTGCTTTTCCCCGAGGTCTCCAAACAAATTTATATAAAGAGATTATTTCATCCACCATTGAACTGCAGCCACTTCTCAGAGAAATCTCTTTACCAGAGTTTAGAAACACAATTCAACAAAGTGGGCATGGAAAGCTCCACACTGTCGGAGGGATTGTGGTGACAGCAACTCCTCCCAGCAATAATTTCTACACCAGAGTAGGAGCAGAACACCCTGACAGCAAATCCCTTGGTCAGCAGGGGTAGGGACAAGGGAAAAAACCCCAAATTTAGCAAATTGCTGTTGAAAAATGTTGGAATTAAGCTGGAGAAGGCCTCCAAGATGACGGAGTCCAACCATCACCCCAAACTGTGTCTGCAGGCCTTGTTGCCAGCACCACAAAAAGCGGGTGAGGAGAGCCAAGAATGGTCCAGCTGACACCAAACAAAGAACTGGGATTTGCTCCACCCAGATCTTGCTTTGTGCCACCCAAAGGACAACAGAGAGGAACAGCAGGAGAACTTACTGGGCACCATGGGAGAGGGAAAACGAGCACAACTGAGCGGGAAGAAAAGCACGGAATCCTCCGAGGGATCCAACAAAAAGCCCAAACCCCAAAAAACCATGAACACCGTGGTGGGATGTCCGGGAAGGACAGGCTGAACCACTCAAGGTGATCCTTCCTCCTTTCCTGTGCCTCAGCCTGGCCATTCCCAGAGAGCTGTGGGAACGTTCAGAGGAGACCCACCAGTCAGAAATCCAGGGAGACCAAAGGAACCTGGAGACAGAGCAAGGACACCAGAAGCACCACCCCTCCTGCAGCCATGCTCCGTGTTCATTCCACTCACAACTGCCCTCAAATCCTGCAGCATGGAAAACCTTTCCAGGAACAAAGCTGAGGAACCAGTCTGAGGAGCTGAGAGCCTCCAGCAGCAGCAGGGTTGAAGAGCAGCAGATGAATTTCCATCAGGACTGTCCCTGCTCCTGAGGACACCCCTGCAGGTCCCATCTGGCTTGGAAACGAACAGGTAAAAACGGTGATTGCTGAAGTCTCTCGCTTTTTGAGTCACCTAAAAAAATTCAGATCTTCCTCTGAGGAGCTGCAAAATCAACTGTGATCACTGCAGATGTCACAATTCCAGGGACAGCTGGAGGGGAGTAACCCAGAGCAATACAAATTTGGGTTCGTCAGGGGAGTCTTCTACCCAAGCTGAGGCATCACCATCCTCTCCTGTGCCACTGGACCGCTCATGGAGGGTTGTGTTGCACTCTCAGGAGTGAACCCCAAATTTCCATGGGGCTGGCAGAAGAAGGGACGCTCTGGACATGAGGAAACACCCGCCTAGACCTCAAAATTATTCACTGCTCATCTGGGGCTGGAGGCTCCTCACTGTGCTGAGCAACCACCACGCAGCAGAGCAGGAGAAGACCCCGCTCCTGTGGGAACACATTCCTGAGCTCTGGCACAGCCCAAACCCTGGCACTGCCGCGTGTCCTTCTCCAGGAGTGCCTCCCCAGCCCTGAGGAGCAGGAATGGTTGGGAACCACAGCTCCAGCCTGAGCTCTCACAGCTGCAGCCCTGCCCAGGGAACAGGCAAAGGAGCACCGGGCTTGTCCCTGGTCATCTCCTGGGAGGAGACTGCTCCTCATCCAGGCCAACACCTGCCCCTGGATCCCTGAAGTGTCCTAGGCCAGGCTGGAGCACCCTGGGACACTGGAAGACGTCCCTGGGCGGAATGAGACCGTTTGAAGGTCCCTTCCAACCCAAACCAGTCTTCAATGATGACAAAATTCCAGGAAATCCAGTATTTCCTGATGGCTCTCCAAGGGCCACCTGAGGCAGCCCAGGCACACAAATCCCTCCCAGGGAAGCTCCAATCCCAGGCCTAAGGTCCCACTCGGGCAACTCCTCCACGGGCATCCACAGCAGGAATGGGATTTGGGAGAGGAGCTTCCTTCCAAGCCCTCCAGGGACATCTCCCATTCCACCAGCTCATGCAGGGGGTCCCTTCTAGATCTGCAAAAATCCCTCTGCAGGAATTCCAACATGGAATTCCAGCATGGAATTTCCTGTCATGGAAAGCTGGAATGGTTTGGGTGGGAAGGGACCTTAAAGCCCACCTTGCTCTACAGAAGACAGAAGAAATCCTGGAACAGATCTGCTCCCTCAGAGTGCCTGGAATTCTTAGGATTAGAGATTAAAAACTACACATCAGCCTTTCAAGATCTCGAGCCAATAATCCACTGTTAAAACACACTAAGATCATAATAAAACTTCCTATAAAACCATTATACTAAAACTTCTTATAAAATTTTACTGGTTACCTCCATTTCTGCACTTGACCATATTATTTAAACATTAAATTTACATTTAAAATGTATCAGGAAGATTAAGATAAATAATTAAATTTTTCTCCTT
>NC_052025.1:19289940-19414940 GCF_015832195.1 Motacilla alba alba | reverse complement strand
TTAAAACAGCTTCTAAAAATGGGAGAGGGAATGAGTCCCAGCCTATTATTCAATAACCATGTTTGTGAGGCATCTGCATAATCTAACCATGCATAAATTAGTATGTGTATTACAACAGTTATTTGCATAATAATAGCAAGTTAATAGATGCTTAAAGAGCACAGACCAACACCACCTTTAAATCAGACATGCCTCCAGGCACTGCGAGCTGTAGAGACCAAGATGCAGAGAACAGTCTACATAAAACACACGAAAACATAAAAAACCACATTCAAATAATTCATTTTTGTCCCTGGACACTTCACTTTTTTTCCCCCCTCTCCCCGGAAAGAATAATTGGAGGAACTGCTGAACAGTTTGTTCCTGTGAATTCTAACATCCATCTCGAGATGAGAATTTCAAGTAATCGCCAAAGCCAGTTCTGGGTTTGTTTTGTTCAGAGCTTCACGGGGTTTTTAAGTGTGAAAAGTAAAATATTCCGTGGTGATGCAGAGCTCAGCATCCACCCAACCACAGCCACCAGAGATGGAGAGAGTTGAACCAGCAGCTTCAGGTGGAAATGTAGAAAATACCAGTATTTACATCAAATACTAATATTAGGTTCTCTTCAAAGAAGACTCTGAAGCTCTCTTAAATATTCCATTCACATTCTATTTTTGAGGAGATTTTAGCCCATCATACCATTATTCAAAATTGGAATCAAAAATTAAATTATAAGGAAAGGAGCAGATACACCTTCCTGCTTCAAAAAAAACCGTGGTAAAGACCGGATTATTTTTTTTTAATCTCCCAACAAAATTCACAAGATTAACATCATCATAATTTTCATTGTCTCCAGGGAAAGAAAACAGAGTTTGGAGACGAGAAAAAGAGGGGGGCAAAAAAAAAAAAAAAAAAATCAATAGAGACTTCTAAATGACTCCTTCCAGCTCCCACTTTTCAATTTAACAGGACAGATTTATTTGTATGTGGCTCAAATGTTCACAATTGCTCTCTGCACCTTCATACATAGGAATGAATGTCACAGTGGCAAACAGCAGTAATGAACAATCTTACCTGAGGATATGGAAACCTCCCAAGAGCAAGCTGGGAAAGGAAATAATATTTGTCTAGTTATAGAGATTTGCATGGAGGGCACATTTCCTTCAAGTGAGAAAAGTACTCAACTCTCACGATGGTAGGAATTGGGGAAATGGCAGAAAAGGGATTCTGCAGGCACAAAGAGCTGTGTTTAGAATGGGCCCCTCACAAGCAGCACCCCTCGTTTTTCTGGGGATTCCCCTCAGTGCCACCCTTTGATCCCCGAATTTGGGCACATTTCCTTCTGGAGAGAAAAATTCTCAACTCTCACTATAGTAGGAATTGGGGAAATGGCAAAAAAAGGATTCTGCAGACACAAAGAGCTGTGTTTAGAATGGGCCCCTCACAACCATCACCCTCAGGATTTCTGGATTTCTCCAGCCCTTCCCTCAGTGCCACCCTTTGATCCCCACATTTGGGCACATTTCCTTCTGGAGAGAAAAATTCTCAACTCTCAGGAGAAACTGAGAAAATGGCAAAAAAGGCACTCTGCAGACAAAAGGAGCTGTATTTAGAATGGGCCCTTCACAACCAGCACCCCTCAGGATTTCTGGGTTTCTCCAGCCCTTTTATTTCCCTCAGTGCCACCCTTGGATCCCCACATTTGGGCACATTTCCTTCAGGAGAGAAAAGTTCTCAACTCTCACAATAGTAGAAATTGAAATGGCAAAAAAGTCAGTGTTTAGAATGGGCCCTTCACAACCATCACCCCTCAGGATTTCTGGGTTTCTCCAGCCCTTCCCTCAGTGCCACCCTTTGATCCTCAAATTGGGGCACATTTCCTTCTGGAGAGAAAAATTCTCAACTCTCACGATGGTAGAAACTGAAATAGCAAAAGAAAAAAAGGGATTCTGCAGGCACAAAGAGCTGTGTTTAGAATGGGCCCTTCACAAGCAGCGCCCCTCGTTTTTCTGGGGATTCCCCTCAGTGCCACCCTTTGATCCTCAAATTGGGGCACATTTCCTTCAGGAGAGAAAAATTCTCAACTCTCACGATGGTAGAAATTGAAATGGAAAAAAAAAAAGGGATTCTGCAGGCACAAAGAGCTGTGTTTAGAATGGGCCCCTCACAACCATCACCCCTCATTTTCCCCAGGATTTCTGGGTTTCTCCAGCCCTTGTGTCTCCCTCAGTGCCACCGTGGGATGGCCAGGTTCCCCGGGAGTGGGAATGAAACCAGTTCAGCCTCAGCAGGGAGGCCGAGGCGCTGCCCTGTGCTGATAATTATCTGAGATGAGCAGGCAGCTCTCAACTCCCAAAGTCCTCCCGTAACTGGCTCAGGGTAAAATCTGGGTTACTGAGCCGAGCTTGGTGTCCCTGTTGGTGACAAACCTGAGTGGGATGTGGGGAGAGCCCACAGCACCCACAGAGAAACCTCATCCTCCCTCCAGATCCACTTTTCCAGGATATCAACTGCACTTGCTGCTTTAGAAGCTAATTCAGGCATTTCAGTGCAGTCCCCAAATCAACGTTTTTATGGATGTTGTCTAGAAATACTCTACTGGCAATAACCAATAAACATTCCAAGAGAAATTCTTTGTACTAGGCAGGTTCTCCCACCGGGTGGGAAACCCTGGAAGCAACTCCAGTAAAATGCAGCTGCTTGGAGTTATTTTGTCTACTATTCAAGTGAAGGACCAAGGCTTTCAGGGTTAGAATCATGGAATCTTTTGGAAAAGCCCTCTCAGATCAAATCCAATCATCCCCAGCATTTTGAGGCCACCACTGACCACGTCCCCAAGTGCCACATGCACAGAGCTGTTAAATCCCTGCAGGAATGTGACTCCAGCAGCTGTGCCAGTGCTTGATAACCCCTTCCATGAAGGAATTTTCCCTGATATCCACACTTCAATTCCTCTAGCACACCCTGAGCTGACCCAGGGCATTCAGAGCAGTTTATTCTGTCTTTCTGGGTGTGCCACAGAGGAGCCAAGAGCTTCCCTACACCCCACACAACCTTTGAGAATCCTCCTGTTATCCACTCCAGAGGAAGGCCCGGCCCAGAGGTTATGGATGCAGAGAAATCACGGATTTCCCAGCTGGATAAACTCATTCCATTCCCACCATCCTGAGCAAGAGCAGCAGTGCTGAAGGTCTGAGCCACCGTGTCACCCACACCAAGGGACAAACCCAGAGCAGGGCAAAGGCACTGCCAGCCCTTCCCCTGGGCTGGGGACACCTGGGCTGGCCAGACTGTGATGCCTCAGGTTTGGCTTTTCTATTTCTCACATTCTGTGCTGCTTTAGTGTGTGGGGCTGGGTTCACATCAGGGGATGCTGAGCTCTGCACAGAGCAGGGACACAAAACAATTCCTGCTCCAGCTGGGCACCAAGGACAAATGATCCAAAGCTCAGCCCAGGAGCACAAACAGCGTGGGCTGCAGAGAGGAAAACAAGCAGGGTGGGAGTGCCTGGGCTAAAGCTGGAACGGGACAATGACCTGCAAGGTGCAAATGGAGCAGAGCTGAGCCAGGGCAGAGACCCCGGCAGCGCTCGTGCATTTTGGGACCATTTGGGTTCACCTTGGGGCAGCCCTGGCTGGGCTCTGGTGCTGCCCAAGGTGGATCCATGGAGGAGATGCTTTGGATGAATCCCTGCTTTGTTCTGTAGCTCTGCCCAGCCTCTGCTCCAGCTCAGCCTTCTCAAGGCATCACTTGCAGCTCCCCAGAGGTGAAATTTCAGCCTTTTGGCAGCACAAAACTCTCCTGAGGACAAGCCCAAGGCACAGACAGAGCTGCAGTGAGGTGGGGAAGGAGCACCAGACATCCCTGAGCCTCAGCAGTTTGGGAACCAGGCAGACATGGGGCCCCTCCTGCAATTCCAGCTGTTCTCCAGCCCCTGAGAGTTCAGCCTTTGGTCTGGGAGCCTCAGCAAAACCAGCAAATCCCTGCCAGACCCTTGGGGGAGACATCACAAACCCAGAGTGGGGCCCAGAGACAGATGAAACAATTTCACTGGGGTGAGACAGATGAAACAATTTCTTTGGGGGCTACTGCTAAATGAAGCTTTCACAATATTGAGACTTCAAAACTCTTGTCCAGAGGAGGCCCTGGAGCTGCTCCAGGGCTGGAGCCCCTCTGGAGCCAGGCTGGGAGAGCTGGGAATGTTCCCCTGGAGAAGGGAAGGATCCAGGGAGAGCTCAGAGCCTGGAGGGGCTCCAGGAGAACTGGGGAGGGACTGGGGACAAGGGATGGAGGGACAGCACACAGGGAACGGCTTCAGGCTGGAAAAGTGGAGATTTAGATGGACATTGGGCAGGAATTGTTCCCTGGGAGGGTGGGCAGGCCCTGGCACAGGTGCCCAGAGCAGCTGTGGCTGCCCCTGGATCCCTGGAATGTCCAAGGGCAGACTGGACAGGGCTTGGAGCAGCCTGGGACGGTGGGAGTGTCCCTGCCCAGATGATCTTGAAGGTCCCTTTCACCCCAAACCATTTTGGAATCCCCTGATCATTCCCATGTCAGCAAAGCCACCTGGGTCACTCTCATGGTGGGATCTGAAAAATGCTGCTACAGAGTCCAACAGAGACCCTTCCCTTTCTGCTGTGGGGCCGCCCAAACCCATCCTTTACCACCTTCTCCTCCTTTGGGAGCTCCACCCTGCTGCCCCAAGCAGAAACCTGAGATCCTGAGGAGCTGTGCTGTTGTGACAGCCTAGAAATAAACCCATCAATGCTCAACAGTTTTCCATGAACGGAAGCAAAGTTCTGATTTTTCACTGAAGAACAGTGAAAAACTCCAGACGGGACAAGCAGACAGGGATGGCTCTGTGCACAGAGCACCTTTCTGCAGATGTTATTGAACAAAAACAAGCCCTGCCTCCAAGATGACTCCAAACCAAGCACTTCCATTCCCACTGACCAGCCCGGGCCCAGCAGGGGCTCCAAGGCAGCAGAAAAATTGGGGGAAAAGAGCCAGACACAAATACAGGGTGAATAAATGAGTGTTGAAAGACTCCAAAATGCATCAGCAACAAGTTCTGTGGGGGATGGCAAAAGGAAACATTTCTCAGTGAAGCTGAGAGCTGAAACACATGGGGCCAGCTCCTGTGCCACTTCTGCATCCCCTGCACCACCACTGCATCCATCTGCTCAGATCTCCTCCCTGCAACATTGTCAAGGTATTATAAATTAAGAAACTTAGCAAAGAGTCTGTAATCTTCCCCGAAATAGCCTGCAGATATGTCACTGTACTAAATGTGTTTCAGATTTAATGAAGCTTTAATGTCCTTTTTAATTTTGCCTGTTTCTGTATCACCAGGGGTCGAGCGAGGCAATCAGCACTCGAGAGGGTGGTTTGGTTTAAAACTAGGAAAAACTCATTTGCTTATGAGTTGCACTGTATTTTCTTAATTAAATTTACTAAGTAAAACGGTTTAAGTTCAGCCAACCAGTGACCTCTGGGTGTAGATTTAGATTTATAAAAAGTGTCACACTTAAAGTAAGATTTAAAAAAAAAAAATATAGCCTAAACAACAAACAGATGAGAGATTCACTAAAGGGATTTTCAAATTATCGTTTGGCTCAAGGAAGTCACAGGAACACGAGGGACAAGCCCAGGGCAGGACTGGAAAACCAAAACCTACCAAATTACCACACTGTCCAGAACTTCTCTGCATTTAAAGGATGAAACTCCAGAACCTGCAACTCTTTCAAGGCATTTTAACAGAAATACACTATTCCAATTTAAATTAGTTGGGTTTGGGAACTGATCAGTGTTTTATGCCTGGATATCGAGGAGGGAATGCCTGAAATTCAGGGAGCTGCTTCCCATTTCCCCATGGGTCCCTTCCCAACGGCTGGATTTGATCACCTTGAGCTCTTTTCCAACACAAGAACTGTAAAATCTTCATTTTCAAAAGCCCAGTGGCCTGCAATGGCAGAATGGTGTGGAAACAGAAACAAGAGGGGGATCAATCACCAACAATCATGCCAGGAAAACTCCTCCTCACCCCATTTCACCTCGGAGCAGCTCCACGGAGGAGTTTTTTGGGGTGTGGGTGTGTTTTTTAAAATAATTACTTTTTCAAACACTGAGGTAGCTCAGGAGAGCAATTCAAGCAGCCCAGGGAGGCTGTGTCCTGAGAAAGAGCCTCCCCCAAGGCTTGGCCAGGGGCTGGATGGGTGAAATGCACCAGCAGATTTCAAACCAGCACTTGATAAACTGAGAAATAATCCCAGATTATGAAATAACAGAGGTGCAGTGGGTGTGTGTATACTGACTTTTACCAAACTATCAAAAATTTTTGATTAAAAAAAAAAAAAATCTAAATTTCAAATGATGAAGTGTTGATTCAGGAAGAACCTCTGAATGAGCACCAGAAGCAGGGCTGGAAAGCAACTAAAAGCTGCTCTCAAACGCTCTTAAGGTGAAGATAAACCAACCCAAAATTCAAATCACTTGTTGAAATAATGCAGTTTGCCATTTCAGAACTGCAAAGGGAAATCAGAAACCCCCCCCTCAGACATCACTTCCTCCTTGCCTGCTGCACGTTGTGAACAGAACGACAGCAGCAGCTCTGTCTGGATCCTGCTTGGAGAGTGGCTGAGGGAAGGAAGTTCAAAACATATTTTTAGGACAGCCAGGCAATAAAGTTTCCCACTTAGATTATTGTCGATGTTGTGCAAGTTGTTTTTTAATTTAAAGTTGCACTGGAGAGCACGGGATGCTTTTATTCTTAATTTAGGCACATTCCATGTTTCTCAGCATAACTGCAAATTGAAAATAAGCGCCGGCAATATCGCCAGTGATGGAGCTGAAGGAGGACTTTATAGTCTGAAATGTTCTAAAATTTGTTCTTAATTACCTCGTGCACATTTTACACAATTAAATTTCCATCCCAGGATTTTGCATTTAGATTGTGCACTGCAGTTAAACCCTCATTTGCTGGAGAAGCAGCCGCCGCTCCGCCACTTTCAAAAGCAGACTTAACTACTGGATAACACCAAATTCCCCAGGTGAAATTCCATTCCAAGACCAATTTATACATTCCTAGATAGATGGGCTTCAAATCACCTGAAACTCTGCAGGGTATGGACCCTAATAAATATTAAATACCTCAAAAACTACTCCGAGATTTTTCTTCTCCTCCTAATATCAATTTTGCTGTCCTCTTATTGCGGAGGGTTTTTAAAAAAAAAAAAAAAATCCAAAAGGATATAACAGCAATTTAACAGAGTTAAAGTGCTTCTGAGGTTAAACTGACAACAAAGAGGAACAGAAACACAAAGCATCTTGAAGTAGGGTTTCAATTAAATGTGCAGGATTTAGTAATGCAGGGCCCCGACAAAAAAAAAAAAAAGGAAAAAAAAAAAAAGAGTTACAAATTAATTTAATCTTCTGCCTATAGTTTGCAGCTGCACTCCAAAGTGTCTGGGGCTTAAGAACAAAGCCTTGCAAGGCCTGGGAGTGAGGAAAGCTTCAATTTTTAATGTATAAGGCCATTAGCTGATAACTTGTGGAATCTGCGACCCCTGCGGAGGGGCAGGAGCGGCAGCGGAGACGGATGAAGTGACAGATTTGTTGTTGGTGGCCAGGGCTGGGAGGGGGGAAGGTTATTACCACCACCAGAAAAATGCCCTAATAACCTTTGGGACATTCCTTGGCTTGAGCAGATGAGTTCCAGCTCCGTCTCGGCGTAAAAAAGAAATATATTAAAAATCAAAGCTTAATTCGCCTTAATTAAAGATAATTAGTTTCACTTTGATTTCTTTTAAATATGAACTACAGCAAATGCGCTGCCAGCTCAAGGCTGCAGACAATCAGGGTTAAATTGCACATTTCTGCCCGGCCACAAATCCTGGATATTAGCAGGCTTTTACTGCTGCATCTTCAAAGGTGACACCGGGAACGGCAGCTCCTTTTCCGAAGGGACAAAGGTGGGCCGGGGCTTTCCAGGGAAATTGTCAGGAGCAAAATCCCCACAAGTGCTCCAGGAGGGTTAATTTGATTCCTTGCTTGAGCAGAGAGGCTTCCTGCCTGGCTGTCTGCTGGGTTTAAATTCGGTACAAAAAGGGAGAAATGAGTTAAATGCAGCTCAGCCTCTGCTCTCCTGCAGCTCTGCTGGAGCGAGTGCTCATCTGCCAGGACAGGCCATTAAATCATGGGAAACTGCCTAATTTTTTGACTCTTTAAAAGGAGAAACAACTACAGAGTAAGAATAGGAAACAATGCAGTGATAGAATCCTGGAATGGTTTGGTGGGAAGGGACCTTCTAAAGATCCTCTAATCCATCCCACCATGAGCAGGGACATCTTCCACTACCCCAGGCTGCTCCAAGCCCTGTCCAACCTGGCCTGGGACATTCCAGGGACCCAGGGGCAGCCCCAGCTTCTGTACCAGGGCCTCGCTTCCACACAAAAATATATATAATATATTCTGTTCTGTACATTAAATAACCTCACATATAAAGCACACATCCCAAACAGCCAGAGCTGATGTCATCCCTTAATTGTCCCCTCACCCCTCAGCCTGGGTGGAGAACTGGATTATTTATTTCCCTGCCCACAGCGGCCTAGGAGCAATTGCTGAGCAACAATGATCCATCGAGGTCTCAACCCGCGCAAACTGTACCTAAACTTCCACTTTATTGCAGCTTAGTTCACAATCTTCACCTAATATAGGGTTACATCCCAGTGCAGCAGGCGGATAAATCATCCCGGAATATTACTCCGGCTAAGTTTAGCTGGGAGTGGAGCATATGTGCTTCCGAGTCACTGAAGCACAGGCCCATAAAATACACTAATTACTGGAAGTTCTGGTCACTGAGTGATTGATAGCGCTCTGCCAGGCAACTTCCCCGGCTGCAGCTCGAGTGAGGGGCCTCCCCCAGCACACAGCAATTATTAATTCATGGCCCAACCCTCAGGCACTGCTCCCTCCACTGCCAGTCCCACCAGCAGCAGGCTGGACATGGTCTGTCCCCACCCTGGTGGGTGATGGAGGTGGGAGAGGAATCGGAGGGAACGGGCTCTGCTCGGAGAAATCACCCCAAACAGCTCCAGGGAACGAAATCATCAAAATACAGGCCGGCTTGTTTTGCCCAAGAAGGAGTTTGTGAAGTGCATCATTCCACGTGGAATGGCTGAGAGTCCATAAATATTCCTCAATAAGGAGGATCCGGGCTGCTGAGCGGGTTGGGCACGTGACAGACCCTCGTGCCTGGCTGAGCACAAGGAGCTGTCACCAAGTCACCACCATCACAGCACTAGGGTCCCTAAAACCTGACAGCAACCAGGTGAGGCTCCTTGCAATAACATCAACAACAAAAAGCATTTTTTACATCCTTATTTTCCTCAATCCTAAAGGGAAGGTGTTACCTTTCCCCCCGGTACACCTCGAGGCTGCTTCTCCCAGACCACTACAAAAATTAGGCTGTACCACCAAGATCTGGGTTTCAGATTCTTCCTTCTAATCCCAGAATCCTTCATGCTGGAGAAGACCTTGAAGAGCATCAAGTGCAACTATTGCCACCACCAGACCCAGTCCCTGAGCACCACAAGTGCCCCCCTGGCTCAGATAAGGGGTGACCCGATCACAGAGCACCCCCAGAGCACTGAAATCCTGCAGAACCCCCCTCAGGTCAGCTCACAATCCTCACCTGGAACCACCTTGACTCCCGAGCTGCTGAGACGTAACTGATGCCACATCTCAGGCTGCTCAGGAGGAGATGTGACACGTCCCCTCCTTGACCAGAGTCTTGACTCCAGTTTTATGCAGTCAAACATCCTCGAGACTGAAGAGCTTTTAGAGAACCATCCCCAAGCACAGCTGCTTTCCTTGGAGCATCCTCTTCCAGCACATTCCTCCTCCTCTCCGTGGGCTGAGTGAGCTCTTCTGCAGCTCCCTCTGTGCCCCCAGCCCGAGTGGGATGAGAGTCTGAGCTCCAGCCCTGTGACAGCGCTCAGGCGTGCCTGAAGTACCGAGGGAAGGCACGCTTGTTGGATAATTCCTGATTTTCCCATGGCTGGCAACGCATACAACCACTGAAAATGCCTGATGGCTTCTTAAGAGATTGCTAAGAACCCTTGAAAGCTCCTGCAAATACACAGCTACTGAGAACCCTGCTCACCAAACACTTAAAATCCTCAGCCTGGGACTTTTAAGAGCTAATATTAAAGAAATAATATTAAGAACTAATATACAAGAACTATTATTAAAACTGATGCACAAACTCTTTTTTTCTCTGGGGGAGACAACTGGGATGATCTCTGCAGGAAAATCTCATTTTCAAAGGAGATCTGGAACACAGAGGGCAGTGGAAAGCAGAGACCAGGGGCTGATACAGAAGGAGGAGCAGAAAGCCAAGCACAGGAGCTTCTCCCTCCAAAATTTACTTGGTTTTGGGAATTAGCAAATTGCTTTCACTTCCTGAATTTAAATACAACACCAACTCTATGTGGAGATAAAATGATAAATATCACAGAATCCCAGGGATGAGGTGGCTTGGGAAGGACCTTAAAGTTCATTTCCCAAGGGCAGGGAACCTTCCACCACCCCAGACTGCTCCAGACCCATCCAAGCCAGCCTCGCTGCTGCTATTAAAGCCCAGCCAGATGGATTTTAACCTCCCTTGGATGTTTTAAAGTTCACTTGTGGATTACAGCTAGGATCAGAGTCATATTGGAGAGTAACAAGAAATATTGGGCAATTTAATTTCTCCTCCCGTGCAGGACACGGCTCTTGGAGAGAGGGAATGGGTTCCAGAGCTCAGCCAGCTCCAGCCCAGCCTGGATGTGTTTAATGGCTGAGTTATAAACCCTGAAAAACAGCTTTTAGAAATGAAAATGCTGACACAGTGGTCAGTGTAGTGACAGCAATGGCACGGGTTTAAATTGAACTTGCTTTGTCAAGCCAAGAGCACTTAAATAAAACACGGGAAAACCTCATGGAAACACACAGACTATTTGTGGTGGAACACTTCTAAACAGTTTTCCTGGGTTGGGGATTAAATTCCATTCCCTTCAGAAAAATCCTGAAGGAAGAAAGGCAAACTCAACAAAGAGGAAGTAACAAAAAGATGACAATAATGATAATGATAATAATGAGGATAGTAATAGTACATAATAATGATGATCTAGCTGCGTATCTAATTTCATTATATTTTGATTTTTGATTTATTTTTTTATTTCCGAGGGGATGACTGAGCACCCTCAGACCCCTCTTGCCTCAAAGGGAACACGAACACTCCCCATTTCTCAAAGCTTAGGCAGGACTCCCATCTCAGACTTTCCCCTCTCTCCTCCCAACTTTTTTTGGGGCGGTTTCCTCGGCCTCCCAAATAACACTCCCACTTCTCATCACACACAGCTTTGCAGCAAAGAAATTCCAGAGGTTTTAAGGGCTCAGAAGAGCATTAAAGAAAATGAGAAGATTTACTGACAATTTCACCTGCCAGCACAGCCCTTGCTGCCTCCATCCCAGCAGATATTTCTCTTAAATCAACGTGCTGCTAACACCCCCAGGTGTGGGGTTGGGTTGGAGCACGACTTCACTGAGTGCAGGTGATTTTAAATCCTACAGCAAACACCAGCTCCCCTTTTTAACAGCAACAAGAGTGCCTCCACTCCCAATCCCCACGTCAATAGGGTGTTACTTTAATGACAGTGACCTTGTGTGGCTCTTGGAGCACCTTCTTCACCTTTTTGGAGGCATTTTTCTAAGGCACTGTCCTTGTTTTCATCATTTAACATCACTCAGAGCACTTCAATCAAGCTGCTGCTGGTGGGAGAGGTCTCAGAGGAGCAGCTGACAAACCAATTAACAAAGCACCCAGACCCAAACTGGCTCCTGCACATCTGGGTTCAGGAGAAACCCGTGGGAAGAGAGGCAGAGAAAAGTTGGGAAGGTGTAAAACCGGAGGAGGAGATGCAAATGAAAGGAGTTTTACCAATAAAATCCAGCCCGCACGTGGAATTAACGAGCAGCCAAGTCAGCCACTAACAGCCCTAAAATAAACTCCAAATATCTTGTGGTGGATCACTGAGCTGCTGGGCCACAGCTTTTAATTCAGCCAAGGACCTGGGAAATGCTTTATTTATAAAGTCCTGTATTTGTATCTCTCTCTTTATCACCAACACCACCACTGGAGTACAACCTCAGCCCTTTTTTGGCTAGAATTATTTACAGAGCGTATGAATTTGGTCTGTATCTCTCCCAAAATCCTGAGGGAGGGCTCTCCAGCACCACAAACCATTCAAATGTGCACTGAGACAAACGAAGGGCCCCTCCTCCCTCCCCTGGGACACATCAAATTGTGTCACCCTGCCACTCAGGGCTGGCTCCAGTGACACTGATTTACAAGCACTGATTCAGCACTCACCACCTACATTTTGGTTGAAAGGGTTTTGGCAAGGAATTTACTGAGTGAAAATGCAAAAACAGTTCAATTTTGGGCTGAAAAATGTGAAATGTGCCCAGATGCAGAGGGCCAGCACTGAGACTGCTCAACTTCATCTTCTGCTAAAAATATTGGTTACAGTCCAATAATGGTATGTCCAGCTTAAAATGAGGGGAAAGAGAGGGGAGAGGGAAAAGGGGAGAGGAAAAAAGGGGAGAGGAAAAAAGGGGAGAGGAAAAAAGGGGAGAGGAAAAAAGGGGAGAGGAAAAAGGGGGAGAGGAAAAAGGAAAAAGCCTCCACACAGCAGGCCCTACTTCTTACCCCAACACGGAGTTTTATTTAAGACCTCAAATGAACGAACCCATTCTAAATACAGCCCAAATCAGCAACAGGCAAAAGCACGTGAATTTACAGGGAACTCAAAGAATAAACCAAGGGTAAATTGAAATATTTTGTCGTTATTTTTGATGAAAGAGTTAATTTGAGAGCTCTCTGCATACCTCCATGAAGGAAATGCCCAGGCTCCAAACATCGGAGTGAATCCCGTACTGCTCCCCCGAAATCCTCTCGGGCTGTGGAGAAAAGCAGAGGAACAACTCCTGAGCCTTGCAGGCAGACAGGGATCCTGCTCCAAAGCTGCCCCAGGGCAAGGGATGGGAAAAATCACAGGATCCTGGAATATTCTGAGTTGGGAGGGATCAAATTCCAGCTCCTGGCCCTGCACAGGCATCCCAAAATCCCACCCTGGGAGCTTTGTCCAAACGCTCTGGAGCTCCCCCATTCCCTGGGGAGCCTGGGCAGTGCCCCAGCACCCTCTGGGGGAAGGAACCTTTCCTAAAATCCAACTAAAGCTGCCCTGGCCCTGCTCTACCCCTTCCCTGGGCCCTGTCACCGACCCCAGAGCAGAGACTGGAGCTGCCCCGTGGGAAGTGGAGACACCAAAAAACCACCGAGATGCTTCAAAGCTTCCCTGGCGGGCAGCAAATCCAGGACAATTCAGGAATTCTTCATGGAAGTCTGGGCCTTGCAAGGCTGGCCTTGGATTTGCGTTAGGCTTGTTTAATCCAAGGGAAAAGCCAAGGGCTCGTGCACGTGAGCAAAGCACAAGGTCAAGTTGAGAGAATCCAATTTTCCACCTCCCTCCCCAAATCCAGGCACCACAGCAAGGGGAAAAAATTCCCAGTGTGCAGCCCAGAGGCTGGGGAATCAGCACAGTTAAAAAGCCAAGTTACTGAAGGCAAAAGAATCACCACACGGTGGCAACTTTATTTTATATACTTCTTAATTTTGGGCTTGCTGACCTGTAGGGAAAAAAAAAAAAGCAAAAAAAAAAAAGCCCCTGCTCCAAACTATTAATAGCAGGTTTAATGCTTCATGAAATGGAGTGCTGTAAAAAATATCTGCTGGTTTTTACTTGAAAGCTACAATTTAAGCATTTCCAAGGTCAAGTACAGCATGAAATGCAACAATAAAAGGCTCCCTGAGACGCCTCTCCCCACTGTGCTGTTAATGCACCTGTCTGGCCCCGCCACCTACAAAGGATTTTCACTCTTTAATAATCCAGAGACCTTTGTTAGAAAACAAACTCCCAAATTAGTGCCACTCCAGTGTGTGTTTGGATTTTACCCTGTGCTGCTACTCCCAGGTCAGGAGCTTTTATCGCAGCGTGAATGTTAAATAAAAACCACACTGCAGCCCATACTCCCTCCAAAAACCACCTTCCAAAACCCCAAAAAACCCCACAATTTCACCAAATCGACCAAATCTCACCTGTGAGTGACCCCAAAATCTTATTTTATTGTTTTTTAATTGATTGAGTATAACTAACCTAGGCCAGCACATTTAGAAATGTTTGCAACAGCATCGTGTGATTTTTTTAAGCTGATAAATTTTTATACTGATATTTTTATACTGACATATTTTTTCTACTAATAAATATCCTCCCAAAGGTGCAGATGTGCAGCCAAAAGTAATTTTAAAACGTGATATGGGATGTTCTAGCCTGGCCCAAGCAAGGTGCTAACAAACCACCCCATTCTTTAGACCTTTCCTGAGGCACCAAATGGGATTTATAATTCACACAGAGCAATATCAAATTGTTTATTCCTGAAGTTCAGGCTCTGAACAGCAAGTTCCAGTGAGGAACTGTGGGTTCACAAAAGATGAGGGCAAAGAAATCAGCTTTTTAAACAAAAGATGGATTTAAAAGTACAGAAAAGAAGAGGAAAATAAAAATAACAGATGCATCAAGGGCGCAACACACGGACCACTCTAAACACACAGCCCACGGTATTTTCTATTAAAAATTCCTAGAACTAAATATGCTTTCATCCAATTTTTTTTTCTATATAAAATGTTGATGAAATCATTTTACAGAAAATGTGTTTTGGTTGGAAATTTTAATTTCTCAATCAAAATGCTGCTGCTTTTTTTTTCAAAACTCCCCCCCCAAAAAAAATTCAAAAAGCCTTTTCTTTTTTTCAAAGAAAAGCTCAATTTTTTCCAGAGTTTCAAATTCACTGCCAGCCTGCCAAGTGGGTGAAGCAAAGCTTCTGACCTTCATTATTTTTTGAGGGCTTGCCTGGAAATTTGATGACAACAAACGACTCAATCAAGAAGCAAAGCGATTTTACACAGAAAATCAGATCGAGCACATTTTCAGCTTAAACTTCTGTTTCACAATTAAGAGATGGAGGCATCACATCCACCCAGAAAGGCAAAAAAAGCAATTTATTTAATGCACACCTGGGAAAGAGAACTGTAATCTTGATTTGGGCACTAAAAGCATAATACAATTTAATTCTCAGCCCTGCTTAAGACCAGTTTGAAGCAACAGCTGAGCTGGAAAAGTTGATTAATTTGAAGCTGTTTCTTTGTCTGGATCTCTGTGTTCCAGCTCTTTGTAATCTCTATTTTTTATTTAAAAACCCCCCATTTTTCTGCTTTTCTGATGTATTTATTTGATGCTATTTCTGAGTGTTCTGATGACACAGGACAGCCCAAGTCTTTCTCGGAGGGTGACACGAGCCTTTCAGAAGCCACACAATGAGCACACCTCGAGTGGAAAAGCACTTAGCAAATAAATGGGAACCCTGACAAGAAAATCAGAAAAAAAATACCTGAAAGCAATTAAAGGTCATGGATTTCTCCCTCCCCTTCCCCGAGGTTTGAAAAACACGAGCACCAACCACTTTGTGCTGTTTATATTTTTATTTTAAGCCAGCAGAGCTCTTCTTTTCTCAGCAACATCAGGAGCAGTTTGCTCGAAGGATTTTAATGGCCAAAATAAGAGTCCAGAAAGTGCTTTAAAACCTGAGGCAGTGGAGTTTTCAGGTCTGAAATGGGGGAATTGAAAAGGATCCAATGGATCTGATGGAAAATCCACTCTGATTTGTGCAGAGAAATTTATGCAGAAAATTCTTTCCTGGTTTCTGCAGAGAAATTCTGTGCAGAGAAATTCTGTGCAGAAAATCCACTCTGGTTTGCTCGGGCTGGCACTTGGCAGCTCTGAACCCAAACCCTGCCCCAAATGATGAATCCTTAGCCATGTGCTATAAAAATATCTTAAAAAAAATGGGAATTTAGGGGCTTTAATGCACAGGAACAGGACAAAAGTGGTCTCACATTCACAAAACTGATCAGAATTTGTACAGAGAAGTGGAAGCACTGATGACTTCCTGCATTCTGAGCTAAACACTTGCACTTTAACGCCCTGATGTTATTAATCCCAACGTTTTTAGGTTCAGATTTCCATGGGGTATTTTAGGAATGCCCATCAACCTCTGCACAATGCTTCCCTAAACTTCTGCATTCCCAAAACCTGGATGGTTTGGGGGCTGTCAGTGACCTGCAGAGAGCCACAAGCTGGGAGTGAAAAACTGCTTTTTTCCCCATGTCCAACTGGCTCTCTTTGTTCCCAGTTGTCACAAGGAGCAAAACCAACAGAAAAGATATTTAAAAAAAAAAAAACCACTTTTCCACTATTTCCTCCTCCCTCTCAGCAAGAAGCAAGAGCTGTCCCACGGAATGAAGAGAGGGGATGGGAAGAGATGGAGATGTGAGGATAGATTGAGGATATCTCCTGCGCTGAACAGAACAAATAATTCCATTTAAATGTTCTTCCTGCATCAATCCACTTACCGCCATGTAAGCATTTGTTCCGACATACGTCTTGGCTATGGAATTCACCAGCTATCAGACAAAACAGTCTGTTAGAACAATATAAAGATAATGTGGAAATAAAATGGGCAATTATTCCTCATTTAACCTACAATCACCATCCCTATAAATCAACTAAAAATTATGTAAAAAAGGGAAGGGATTTATCCGGCAAGGCGTTAAAAATGATTAAATCTCGCCTGGGCTGGGGAACGAGGATTCCAATTGAAGCAAGCACTGCATTACAGTTTATGGCAGATAACCTTAAACAATTGTGTGAAACAGGATGCTGCTTGTTTTAGCACCCCAAACCGGCCTGATAGGAAAAGTGAATTAGGAGGAAGCAGGATTGAGCACACTCATTTTTCAGTCAGATGTGAATAAAGCCCCAATTCATCCCTTAAACACTGGAGGGACAACAGAGCCTGCCAGCCCATAATACAAGGCTGACCTTCTCTTTGGGCCTCGTGTTTGGCTGAGAGGAAAAGGTGCTGAAATTCAAATCAACAGCACAGCGAGCTCATGGGTCACTAGCAGAGAAGTCCTCCAGGGAGGCCCAAAATGGAAATTAATTAAAATTTGTGCTGCACATTGTCAAAGCCCACCACTATTGTTGCTCCCAATATTAATTTTTATTGTGGGCCAGTTGGGCTCCCCAGACACGTCTCTTGCTCTGCCCTCCCTTTTGTCTGGGCAAAAGGCTCCCGGATCAAAGCTGCATTTCAATGAAGTTTGCTATTCGTAAGTAGTAATTACAATATCAGCAGTTTTTACTGTCATTAAACAATGAACAATCATATTCAGATGGAGGAAAAGTCGCCCAGAGATTAAAAATGAAAAGGGCTGTCCCAGCAGAGAGGGGTTTGCTGTGGGGCTGCCAGGTGATCTGGGCACCAGGAGGGGAACGGGGAGAGATGCAAAGGGGGAATTTACCTGGGTGCTGACCCCAAAGTCACAGAGCTTCACCTGGCCCCGGGTGTTCACCAACATATTGGAGGGCTTCACATCTGTTCGGGGGAAAAACTGGATTATCCACATGGTCCTGGATAAGAAATCCACCATTTATACAGAATATCCTCCATTGGAAGGGAGCCACGTCCAAATCCAGCTCCTGGCCTTGCAGAGGACAACCCCAAAGATCCAGGGAGCATTGGCATGGTGGCTTTTGACAGGAAATATTACAAATACCTACTTCAAATGCAGTGGTTTGTAAGCCAGCAGCACAGATAAAATTCCATCTATATTAAAAATATATAAAATACATCATCTCCACACAGATACGAGGTGGTATTTGCACAGATGACTTTATACAATACTAAAAATCCACATTAATGAACCTGCAGGTGACACCAATCTGGAATCTGGAACCAAGTGCACTGATGGACAGGAAAACAACCCCCAGGGATTCTGACAAGCTGGAAAATCAGCCTGAAAAAAGCATGGAATTCCACAGAGATAGATGGAATTACTGCATTTGGACAGGGATTAATCCTGAACTCACAGGGATTTCACCAAATTGCAAAATCAGTCTGAAAAAAGATGGAATTCCATAAATAAACCATCAATGTCCATTCCAAACCCAGAGTATCAGTGCAAATATACTGACGCTGACTGCTCCTGCTGCCACAGGAAGTTGGTGCACTGCTGGAAAATAAAATCAACTGGGAATAAATTGCTGAACACCCACTGCAAGTGCACTGATGGACATAAACAGAGCTCACAAGGATTTTACCAAACTGCCAAATTAGCCTGAAAAAAAAGATGGAATTCCGTAAATAAACCATCAATGTCCACTCCAAACCCAGAGTATCAGTGCAAATATCCTGCTCCTGCTGCCACAGGAAGTTGGTGCACTGCTATAAAATAAAATCAACTGGGAACAAACTCAACCTCCAGCCTGGCTCTAGCACAGCAAACACTGAACATCTTGGCAGTTCCAGGGATGCCAGTGGGGGAGCAGAACGTGCACGCTGCAGCCTGGCTTAAACATGGGAAGATTAGAGCCTGGCTTTGCCTAATCACTGCCTTCTTCTGTCAAAATGGATTAAAGGCAACAGCTTGAATCAGTGCCTCCTCTCAAAGTGAGCACTGGTTGGGGGCAGATGGATGAAACCCAACTAGAAAAGAACCTAATTTTGTTTATCATTAGGTTTGCCTTGCTTTAGCAGCTGTTTGCTGGTACCACAGGAGCTGCCTTAATTTGTCTCTGCGATGTAGAAACGCAGAGCCTCAATTAAGAAGCTGATTAAAGCTCGCCTCTATTTGAGCTAAAAATCCAGCTTAAAAATGGGAGCACCCAACAGCTCCTACAGACCCCAGGTGGATCAGTACTTTGTAAGCGAGGTATCAACACTGTAATTCCTGCAAATCCTGCAATTTCCCCCCCCAAAAACCCCAGTCCTGGGCACGCAGAGGCTCAGTTTGTGTTTGCTGATCTCCATCTTTAGGAATTCCACCCACGTGCCGCACTTTTGATGGAGTTTTGCCTCCTCTGGAGCTGAGTGACTTTGCTAAATCCAAGCAGACGTGCTGAGCACACCCGAGGCTCTCTCCTGAATCCTGAACAAGATGCAGAATAATCCTGTTTCACCTTCTTCCTAAGAAGATGGAGCCACCTCTGAGCCGGGCTTGGCTGGGGGTGCAACGAGCCCAGCCCCAGGAGCACGCAGGGAATGCTGATATCCCAGCACGTCCAGCTGCTCCCAACTTTTAGGGGAAAACTGAGTCTAACCAGTTCTGCTTTTAGCTGTAGCAAAAAGGATCCTGAAATCCTCCCACAAGCAAAGCTGAAAACATGAGAAAACCTTAAAAGGAAGAAAGCACTGGGAGATTGGCCCCTTAGGGATGGGCAGGGGAGGCTGGGGACCCTACAGAGCAAGGGGCAGTCACACAAACCCTGCAGGAGCCAACCCAAGCTGTCCTTCCAGCAGAACCAAGCACCACAAAACCAGGGAATTTCCTCAAATATTTCAACGGCCGTGCTCGTTTCCTCAGAAAGGAAAGGAAGTGACAGCCCTGCACAGAATATCTGCTACTGAGAGCAAGGACACAATCAGCTCACCAGCAAATCAGCCTCTTGGTCTCATCACCCACTTCAGTTAACGGGTTAAATATTTTTTGGGTTTGGGAAACAAGTGTGCATAAATAATGTTCTGCACCATCTGCTTGTGATTAATATTAGTGTTGAGAAGTGAAAGAATTTAAACAAGAGCCAAAAGGGGTCATTATGCTCCCATTACCAGGGCTTGCTTAATACAAATGATTTCTATGAAGCATCATTATGGAGGAGGAACAAGTTCTCCTCGTGCTGGAGCTGCCTGAGTAGTTTCACCTCTCTGCAAACAAACAGGACCTCCAAGCTCTCACTCACCAGTAAATAGAACCATCAGAGGTTCAGCTTTTTGAGCACCAAACATTTCGCTCCTTGGTGGCATTGAAAAGCAAACAGATTCGTGATTGTGTGAGGGGAAAAAAAAGAAAAAAAAAAAAAACAAAGCCCTGAGATGCTTTAAAAGCTGTCTCTTGACTTCTCCTGGCTTTTAAAAACAGCAAACAGCAACAGGCCGGGTTCAAGGAAGGCAGCAGTGTGGTTTGGCAGAGGCCAGGATTAATTTTTTTTTAAAATAAGCCTTCAGTGGTCCATGAGTGGGCAAGCTTTACATATAGACATAAATAAACGTATGGAAACACAGAATGTGGGTTCAGCTTTCCGTACAGACAGGAATAAATGCATGGAAACACAGAATCCTGGGATGGCTTGGGGGCGAGGGGCCCTTCGAGCTCATCCTGTCCCCCCTGCCATGGACAGGGACAGCTTCCACAGGGCCAGGATGCTAAATCCCCAAACACCCCTGGGTTTGTGTCTGTGCTCCCTCAGGTGGCCCCAATGCTGATTTTATCCCCCAGAAATAAAACAGGGGTGGGGGGAAGGCAAATATGCAGCTCTGGAGAAATCCTCAGCAAACAACCAGATGGGTTTTTACCTTCAACAAAAGCTTTGGTCAAATTCTGCCTGCCCAGAGGTGAGGCTTGTTCACTTCAAGCCTTTCAAAAAGCTTGGATTTAATGATCTTAAAGGTTTTTTTTTTTCCCAGCCTTAATCTTTCTATGATTCCCTGGCTTATGGAAAGCAATGGAATCATAGAAATTGAATGGAAATTCTTCTAGAAATTAATGGAAATTCTACGCACAGTGTTTTGACATAATAATAACAGCAATAACATTATTAATAATGATAATAGTAATGGTGAGAAGATGGGAATGCTCCTGCAGTGCCTGTCCCTCCCAGCCAGAACAAAGAGGAGTGGAACATCCTTGGATTTCTGATGTGCTGGGGGGAAAGGAGATGGTCTGAGTGATGCACAGACCTCCTCCTGCCACAGAGCACATCTGCAGATCCTCCATTCTCCCTCCTTTCCAACCAGCAACACTTCCAGAACTCCCATTTAAACCCTAACCTGGAACCGAGGTGCCCAAATCACTGAACAAATAAATATTTGTAATAGATATAAACAGCCCCAGCACTCACAGAGCCAAGCCACCAATCCAGCTCAGTACAATTAAACACAAGTGGGTAACATTGATTTCCTGCAATTCCTTTAAGAAGCAGGTGTGAACAAAGCAAAACACAGCAGATAAAATGCACACGGTCTATACTTATTCTTGAACTTAACAGATTCTGGTTTGTCTTTAGACAAACTTTGACTTTGTACATGATTAGACTTGTTTAATTGCTAATTCTGTTTTAAATCTAAGTTAATTTCTCATTACCCTTCCATTTCTACTTCTCATCCTCTGGGGAAAAGAGCACACTTATCATTGGGACATTCTCACATCTTCCAAGGAAGTGGTGGAGGTGTTAATCTTATGTTTATGTTTGATGTGGGTGTGATGACTCCAGCTCGGGTTTATTAATATGCACGGCTATCACCTCATTAGTTGTGAGGTTTGTTTTGAAGTGAAGCTGTAATATTTGCTGAGATGTCTGATCTGCAGTAAAAGACTTGCTCATTGTTTGTTTCCTTCTCTTCAATTCCCTGCTCCAGCCCACAGCTCTGCCCTGGGACTGCTGCAGCCCTTCCCTGGAAATTCCTGACTCTGGCTCTGCCCTGGGTGACACAGCAAGAGAATCAGGAGCCAAAATTCCTTCTTTTACCTCTGAGCATCAAAACCACGAGGCAGCTGAAGGACATCACGTGGAGAAATAATCACCTGCCTGCCATTCCACCCCTCTGTCCCTGCTTTGAAGTGACAGAAATTCACATTTTCTGTGTCCCCAAGATGGGTAAAATAATACATTTCTGAACCTGGCATTCCATGGCACTCCAGGACATCACGTGGAGAAATAATCACCTGCCTGCCATTCCACCCCTCTGTCCCTGCTTTGAAGTGACAGAAATTCACATTTTCTGTGTCCCCAGAATGGGTAAAATAATACAATTCTGAGCCTGGGCTGCTCATGGTGCCCTCCACGGTGTCCTGCAGTGCTGGGTCAATCCATCACCCTTCTGATCTTTCTGCCCCTGGATCCCTGGAATGTCCAAGGCCAGGCTGGAGCAGCCTGGGACAGTGGAGGTGTCCCATGGAATGGGATGAGATGGGATTTATGGAGTTTTCAACCCCAAACCACCCCAAGATTTGGTGCTTCTCCTCACCAGAGCCTCACCTCAACTTCCCAGCCCCTCCAAAATCAGAATTCCCCGCACAGGGAATGGTCTCAGCTCTCTGCTCTGGAATCCAGCATCTGCCCGGGTTTGGGGGCTGTATCCAGTCCCAGGAGCTGTGCTTCAGGAGCTGTCGTTTCCCTGCTGGGAGCTGCAGCAGGATTTGTGTTGGGTCCAGCATGAGAGGACAAGGAGGGGATTTTCACAGGCCAACAGGAAAAGTTCCACGTTTGCACGGAGTAAACTAAAGAAAGCAAAGGAAAAGGCACAGGGTGCAGCAGGTGGAAAGAAAGGGAAGGGAGGATGGAGTGGAAGAGGTGCTTAAGGGATTTTCTTGGCTCCTGGCCTTTTGCAAGAAGACAAATCATCCCATCCTTTGGCCCTCCTGGTTCCCAACACCCCAGCAGGGGCAGGTGAATTACAGACCCACTGAGATGCTCTCTCCTCAGGAAGGACCCGGGTTACTGCTCCCAGGATGAGGGAACAGATGTGGGAATACACAGCAACATCAGGGACCACAGCAGCTACCTCCAGACTCCTTAGAAACATTAAAAATTGAATGAGTTTCTCTTTTTTTTTTTTTTCCCTTATTTTTTTGGGAAGTTTGGTGTAGGGGGAATGGGCTTCTCCGTTCTTTAAACCGCATTTTCCACATTGTTTTTTCAAATTTTGGTGAATCTGAATTAATTTTTCCAAATAGACACATTTTAAACAAAATTTAACAGTTAAAAAAAAAACAAGGAATAAATGAGAAATTGAAAAAAAAACCACCCCAAATTGGCTGCAGGAAAGAGAATAAACAGCAAAACCCCAAACTGACTTAGATCCAAGCAGGTTTAAAGCCTTTCCCTGTCCCTGACCATGGTAGAGGACATGACTTCACAGATCTGAGCCTCCAGCAACACTTGTGGCTGTCAAATGAGATTTCTGAAGCACCAAAGAAAATTCATTGCCTATTTTCTGTTTCCACTGCCAGTCAAACATCTCATTTCCACACTGGCTTTTTCCACTGGGCACCTGTTTGCAACCCTAAGCTTCTAAATCCCTGTAAAATTCATCTCTCTCCTCGGTCCCCTTCTTTTCAGGGGAGGAGGGAGGGCAATAAAAGAGCAATAAAAATGTTTTACAAGAAAGCGTGCAAGGTTAATGAGCGAGATTCATTCTGCCTTACCACACTGGACTCAAAGCAGATGGTTGCTTGGTCTTTGGAGAAAGTGATGTTCAAATTTCATTGGAAAACAGAAAACACCTGCTACTCACCTCTGTGTAAAATCTTCAGACTCCATAAATAGGTCAGGCCTTTCACAACCTTGAGGTAGAAGAAAGAAAAAAAATCAGATTTTAGGGATTCCTGATAGGAAGAACTCCCCATTTCAGCTGGGGATCAGAGCAGCCAGGTGAAGGCAGGACCAGGAAAAGGGGAGACCCCACCTCCCTCCCAGGTGAGCCCTGGCTAAAAACCCACAGCAGGTCCTTTATTAATGCACAAATCCATAATACACACGTGAATTTCTTGCCAGGAGCTGTGAGCTGAACTGAGCTGAGCTCACACTGAATCCCCTCAGCATCTCAGTGGGTCTGTAATTCACCTGCCCCTGCTGGGCTGTTGGGAACCAGGAGGGCCAAAGGATGGGATGATTTGTCTTCTTGCAAAAGGCCAGGAGCCAAGAAAATCCCTTAAGCACCTCTTCCACTCCATCCTCCCTTCCCTTTCTTTCCACCTGCTGCACCCTGTGCCTTTTCCTTTGCTTTCTTTAGTTTACTCCGTGCAAACGTGGAACTTTTCCTGTTGGCCTGTGAAAATCCCCTCCTTGTCCTCTCATGCTGGACCCAACACAAATCCTGCTGCAGCTCCCAGCAGGGAAACGACAGCTCCTGAAGCACAGCTCCTGCAGGAAATACAACTCCTGAGCCCAAACACAACTCCTAAAACACAACTCCTAAAAGCAAATACAACTCCTAAACCTGGGCAGGTTCCCAAATTTGCTCCTTCCACCACCAAAGCTGCTAAAGCCAAACTCCAAACCCAGTTCCTGCAGCACAAAACCCATCCACCACAAAATTCCAAGCACAAAATCCCAAGCACAAAATTCCAAGCACAAAATCCCAAGCACTGCTGAGCTCCCCAGCCCATCCCTGCTGGCTCTTCTCAACCCTCTCCATCTCTGAGGTGAAATTTAATTCCATTTCCAAGAGGTTTTCCTTGCAGCTCTCCAGAACCATGAAGCGTTTCTGACACTGTTAAAGTCGTGTGAGTTCTGCAGTCAAGACAATTCATTTTTTTGTGCTCTGAGTAGCCCAAAATGAAATTATTTATGTTGCAGTGATCGAGCAGAAGTGCTAAAAATGCCACAGAGTGAAAGCAGAGAGCACAGTAATTTTCTCTCTTCCTCTTGGATTAGAAACTCTTTCAAAATTTAAAAATTATTCTGTAAGAAAAATGATGTTGGTGGAATCAGAATCTTTTTGTAAAGCAAATAACGATGTGGGATCCCAAAGAAACTGTTCCAGGAGATAATTCCCCCCTTAAACTCACTCCAAACCCAAGCATCTCCTGGCCTCAGACGCTTTTTACTTTTAACAAAAGCTTTGGTGAAATTCTGCCTGCCCAGAGGTGAGGCTTATTCACCTCAAGCCTTTCAAAAAGCTTGGATTTGATGATCTTAAAGGGTTTTTCCCAGCCTTAATCTTTCCATGATTCCATGGCTTATGAAAAGCAAATGGGAATTCTATCTACAGCATTTTGACATAATTACATCAGCAATAGCATTAATATAATAATAATTAACAACAAATAACAAACATATAAATATAAATAAAATCTAAATCTAAATAAAATCGAAATAGAAATAAAATATAAATATAAAAATAAATATAAATATAAATTAAATATAAATTAAATATAAATAAGAATGTTGTGCCAATGCAAAAATAAATCAAGGAGATGCAACATTTCAATCCTCCTCCAATGGCCAAAGGGATTTTCAGAACAGTAAACTCTTTGATTATTAAAAATGTATTTAGACTATTGAAAATCTTTAAAGCCATAGAAAATTATTTGGTTTAAAGCAAGCATCTATTAAAAAAAAAAAAAAGGAAATATTTCTCAGGAAACAAATCAACAGCTGTGAGTTATTAAACATCTTTATTATGGAACATGTGCTGGGTAAGCAGCGAGGGAAGCCATGGAATTAACCAAACTCTCCCTTCAGACTCTCTGGGTGTACAAAGGAATAAAAAAGGAGTTTTCCCCTTTATCCTGGGCTGTAAATCTGCTCACAGGAGCCCCCCAACTGGACTCGGCTCGTTATTCACTCCCCCTACATTTGCCTATTAGGGAAGGACTCTCAAGCATTAAATATTATTCTAAAACTGGAGGGGAGAATCTTGTGATTGAAGCCGGAGCAGGAATTATTGGTATTCAGTAAAGGAGCTTTTACAACAATGCCTTGACAAAGCCTTGACACAAAAAGTGCTTCCACCTGCTGTCAATCTCTCACTCTGCTGACAGTTCAAGTGCACATCCTTTCAGGGGGAACTTCAATCAACAGCAGCGCTCAAAACACAGAGCACAATGTCACTGCTCCAGCAAGGCAAGGCAAAAGAAATGTGTGAAGAGGCAAGCCAAAGAGAGAGGCTGTGACAGCCCCAGCCCGGCTCAGGAGGGAGCAGCACCACCCCAGGAGTGGCCACAGCCTCACGTGGGGGCTCCCAAAATCTGCTTTTCCTTGAGAAGACACTCCAGGCCTCCACAGAAACAAAAACAGGAGGAAGGGGAGGGATTTGGAGAGACTTCCCCCTCTCAGTGAGGTGTCTCACAAAGGGAACAGGGATGGACTTGAGGGTGAAGGCAGAGATCCCTCCACGTCTCCTGAGAGAACTGGGACTGGCCAGCCTGGAGAAAAGCAGCTCCAGGGTGAGCCAGCTGTGGCCTTGCAGAGCCTGCAGGAACCAAAACCAGAGATGGAGAGAGACAATTCCCGACAGGAAAGGGGAATGGCTTCACACTGCCAGAGATGGGATACTGGGAATCAGGAACTGTTCCCTGGGAGGGTGGGCAGCCCTGGCACAGGTGCCCAGAGAAGCTGTGGCTGCCCCTGGATCCCTGGAATGTCCAAGGCCACACGGGACAGGAAGCCATTCCCTGTGTCCTGTCCCTTGTCCCAGTCCCTCTCCAGCTCTCTTGGAGCCCCTTTAGGCTCTGCAAGGAGCTCTGAGCTGTCCCTGGATCCTTCCCTTCTCCAGGGGAACATTCCCAGCCCTTGGAGCAGCTCTGGAATTGCCCCACATCCATGCTAAGTGTGGTTGAGAGGGCAGAAGATGAGAAAGACAAAGCCAGTGATGCCCATTCAGGTTGGAAAAGCCCCCCCAGATCCACGAGTCCAAGCCCAGAAACCCCAAAGCTGGAGCCAGAGGAGTGCTGGGATGCAGGCAATGCCTGCATGTGCTGCATCCTTTTCCTCTGCAAATGGCTTCACTTAAAAACTCCCACAAATTGCAGTCAGCAGATGTGCAGGTCACACGTGTCATCAAGCAGCTTCCACAGATTCCTGCACGGGACAGGGCTTGGGAGAATAAAATAAATAAAAAAAGACTGTGGACATGGGGGTGGGAAAAAAAAAACAGACTGGGGGAAAAAAATATGGAAGCTGCAGGTTTTGTCTACAGAATCCATCCATGGAGCTGCAGCTTTGTCTGGCACTCTCCTCCTGGATCTGGGTAATCCCACGGTGCTCAGGGGGATTACAAGGACTCAGCACAAAGGTGCCCCAGCCCCCTAAAAAGGCTCTGCTGCCCCTCAGACACAGCGTGGGGAGGCTCAAAGGAGCCACTGAGCAATTCCAGGGAAAACAAAAGGCTTCTGCTGCCTCCCTCCAACAACTCCACTGTGCCAAAATCAGCCCCAGAGCCGAGGAGCTGCCAGGGCTGGTTCAGCCTCAGCACTCACCTTCTGCTCCCAGAGCAGCAGAAAAGGGTGAAGCTTCCTTCTCTGGAGCTCCTTTGTTCCCCTCCTTCCTGAGCCCCTGCTCTGCAGTGGGCCCGGGAAGCAGGAAATAAACACTAGGAAAAGGGAAATATCCATGGCAGGGAGTCAGGCTCCCAGGCCTGACAAAATGACCCCAAAGGGAATGAAAAAATCCAGATATGGAGACACAAAAGGTGAGGCTGGAGCAGCAGCATTAGGGGTGAGAGGAAAATTGGAGAACACCTGTGGAATGGCAAGGGGAGGATGGGGGAGAGATAAAACCAAGGTGTGATGGATTAAACCCACACCAAGATCAGGAAAAGGAGAGAGCAGCTGAGGGAAAGCTGGAAGCCCATCCCAGATTATCAAACCATCCTCATCATCCTCATCAGGAAAATGGGGATGCTGCGAGCATCTTCCCACTCACTGCTCCAGAGGGGAGAGGAGATGAAAGATTCTCCCTCTGAACTGAGGTGAAAAGCACTCAGACTCCACCAGGAGCTGCCAGGTACATAATGAGCAGATTTGAAGCTGCTCAGAGGAAACAGCATCAGAGAGGGATGTTCATCACCCTGGGCAGGCCACACAAATTAAGAGGAAAGGAGAGCTGTGAATTACAATGAACAGAGACTAAATAGCTGCCTGTGTTGGATTAAAGGATTTAAATTGTCAGCTTGATGTATAATGAATGTGAAAAGCCAGCACTTAATTAAATGGCACATGATAGAATAACTTTGTTATGCTTTAAACTGCTTAAGTTATCAAAGTATTCCTTATATTTGGCAATTGTTTTGCAGCATCTCCCTCCCTGGTGAGATCCACTGAGACATTGGTCACTGCCCTCTGTTCAGCTGTGGGGAAAGATGGGTTTTCTGAGCTTTGGAATTTTCTGTTGGTCTGTAATTTGAGTTTTCAATCATGGTCAGTGAATTTGCAGCAGCTGCAGGCTGCAGAGCCCCAAGGAGGAGCTACCAGGGGCTTGAAGGATCCCTCTCTCAACACCTCAAGACCAAACCCAGGGGATCCGAGGGTTCTTCTGACAGCACAGCCTCACCAGCCCAAAAATGACCCCAATTAACCCTTCCCTGGGGCTGCTCAGGTAGGGAAGGGGTGAGAGACCAGCCCGTGGCCAGCTCTGGCTCGTGCCAAGGGAAAAACTTCATCCTCCTTGAGCAGAGCACAGAAAATCTGTTCTGCCTCTGCATTTTGGTGGCAGGAACCCACTCAACTCTCCAAGCCCTGAAGGAAAACCCACGGAGCAACCAGAGAGAGGGTTGGAAAACCAAGGGAGTCCCTCTGGACAGAATAAGGACAGCCAGGGTGGAAATCACACCCTCAGAGACAGAGGATCCCCAGAGGGCTCCTGAGCCACCTCCTGAAGGCACCACAGGGAGCAGAAGGGCTTAAGGGGCTGATTAAAGAAATAATTTAATAAATCAGGGTGATTGAAAGCACTTCTCCATCCTGATGGGAAGAACAGCTGACAGGAAGGGACGTGACCAAACAGACTTCCAGCAAATTCTTTTGTTTCCTCATCCCAGTCAGTTGACCCCATCCTTTCACACAGATTTGAGTAACAGAATCCTGGAATGGTTTGGGTTGGGAGGGACCTTAAATCCCACCCAGTGCCACCCCTGCCATGCCAGGGACACCTCCCACTGTCCCAGGCTGCTCCAAACCCCATCCAGCCTGGCCTGGGACACTGCCAGGGATCCAGGGGCAGCCCCAGCTGCTCTGGGAATTCCATCCCAGCCAGGAATTCCTTCCCAAAATCCATCTAAATCTCAGCTTTTCCACTCTGAAGCCGTTCCCTGTGTGCTGTCCCTCCATCCCTGTCCCAAGCCCCTCTCCAGCTCCCCTTGGAGCCCTCTCCTCTCCTCTCCAGGCTGGACCATCCCAGCTGCCACCTTTCCCTCACAGCAGTCCCACCCCTCCCAGATCCCAGGAGCTCCAGAGGTTCTGTTGGTCATTCCCAAGGATGTTCTCCCTCATCCCAGAGCCCCTGAGCACAGGGGATGGTTTGGAGGAGCAGGAAGAGGAAGGACCCTCCTCTCACACGGACACCGGAGCTGCCCCAGCGTCCCAACGACCACCCAGACCCAGATTTTCCACCCCCCCAGTCAAAAACCGAGAGATAAAAAGCAATGAATTACTCACAGCCACCGCTATCCTTCCCAGAACGTGTTCTGGAATCTTCCTGTAAACGTCCAGGGACCCCCCTGCAGGGACAAACAGCACGTGCTCAGCTGGTGCCAGATGAAACAGTGCCCCAGATTTGCAGCCCCGAGGGTTTTCTAGGCCTTGGTTATTAATAAAAACACCACCAGTGACAGAGCAGTAACTGTGGCACAAATAACTGACCTTAAAAAGCCCCCAAACTCCGCATAAACACACAGAACAGCGCTCAGGGAGCTCCCTGCCACACCCCTGATTTCTGCTTGCAGCAGAGGTACTCAGAAAACAGCAGGGACAAAAGGTTAGAAAACCTTCCAGCCAGAAATACCAACTTTAAAGACCTCCAAAGCCTGTGGAAAAATATCTTTGGCATGACAAAATCATCCCAAAAAAGTAGATTTCAAGGTCCAAAGTACCCCAACTCCTGTCCTCAAAAGCTGGTGCTGCCATTTGGTGGCACCCAATATTTACATCCATGATTAAATGGATGTAAATATCCAATTAAATGGACATAAATATCCAATTAAATGGACATAAATAGCCATTGAAATGGACATAAATAGCCATTGAAATGGACATAAATAGCCATTTTATATCCATGATTAAAGCCATCTCCTCCTGACATCACACCAGGAAGGGTTTGGCCGTGTCCACACTGATGCCTGAAATAAAATTCCTGGAGTTCTGGGGAAGCAGGTGAAGTTTTCCTGGTAAATCTAGAATGGGAAAGAACCTGTCAGCATCCCCCATTCATGGGGACAAGGGATTCCCTCTAAAATCCCTACAGACATTCCCAAGGGATTGGGAAACCTCCCTTCTCTTCTGCAAAAAAAAACTCATGATCAAACCAGAGCCCAAAATATCCCTGGGCTGAAATACAAACTCTAAAGGCAAGAAAAAAAAATTAAAATTGAGAATTAAAAACTGGCAAAGTGCTGCACCAGGGCAGTGTCCCTGCTTTTCCTCAGGAATATCCCAAATTCAGACACCAGTATGGGTCACAGACTGCTGCACCAGGGCATTGTCCCTGCTTTTCCTCAGGAATACCCCAAATTCAGACACCAGCACGGGTCCCAAACTGCTGCACCAGGGCATTGTCCCTGCTTTTCCTCAGGAATACCCCAAATTCAGACACCAGCACGGGTCACAGACTGCTGCACCAGGGCATTATCCCTGCTTTTCCTCAGGAATACCCCAAATTCAGACACCAGCACGGGTCACAGACTGCTGCACCAGGGCATTGTCCCTGCTTTTCCTCAGGAATACCCCAAATTCAGACACCAGCACGGGTCACAGACTGCTGCACCAGGGCAGTGTCCCTGCTTTTCCTCAGGAATACCCCAAATTCCCCAGCCAAGGGCTGGGACACCTCTGTAATTCCAGGCTGTGGGGTCAGGGATGGTTTTGGGGTGAGGATTCTCATGGGGAGGAACAAGGGAGACTCCAAAAGGAACTCAGCAGCGAGCTGGGAAACAGCTGGGCTGGAAAATAACTCCTTGCCTGGTAATTAAGAGACCATTTCCACTGCAAACACCCAGGACATTGGGTTAATAGATTTCTTGAAAGGAAAAGCTGTTTTGGCTATCAAAACACTACAAGTGAGGAACAGCTGTTTTGTCAGCGAGGACAGATTGCACGGGAGGCTCAAATATCAACCCACAAATTAAGGCTGCCTTTATTCCTCTTCTATTTACATTTTCCATAAAAGTAAGTGAAGTTCCACGCAGGGAAAATGCAGAATGTCCCCCAGTCCCAATCCCAACCTGCTCTGGTTGTTTAACCACCTGCAATATTATCAATACTCCACATTTTCCAGTCTTACTGTTGCATTTCATTCTTAAAAAAACCACAACCAAAAACCTTTCTCATTTAATTACTTAGCAATCAAAAGCAAACTGGATCCACTACTCACCATCCATGAACTCTGTGCACAGTGAAATCCTGTTTTCTACAAAAAAAGCACCATAAAATCCTATGATATACGAGGAGTCACACTGGGAAAAGAGAGAAAAAAAGCCACGAGGCTGTTTTAAAATCTGCTGTTAAGAAAACTGAAGTAAAAATAATTCCAGTGGTAAAATCCACACACCTTGTAAAGAATTTCTAACTCTGACATGATCTGCTTCTGGAGCTCCAGTGTTATATCCAAGGGTATCACCTGAAACACAGCAATACACAGAGCTCATGTGAAAGGGAACTGAATAATTCAAAATAAAAACCCTGAAGATCCATGGAGTAATGATCATTATGGGACAACAAGGAGGAGAGGAATGGGTGGAAAGAATGTTTAAACAGGAAGGAAACTCTCTCACCATCCCAACGGCCCAGCAGGACCAAAGCTCCAGGGACTGCAGCCAAAGTGGGCTGCACTTCCTGGAATTCTAAATTCCCAGGATTTTTCAGGGCAGACCCTCTGAACAAGGCACTGAAACTCAAACTGAACGCAGCATTTCTTGCCACAGCTCTTTGAAGACCAGAAAACTCAATCATTAAGCTCTGCTTTACAAAGCAACCTGGACACTACAAAGCAACCTGAGGCAGGCTGGGTGTGCCCCAGCCAAGCCCTCACTGCTCAATTCCCCAGGCCAAAGGGAAGCAGAATTCAGCCCGTTCCCAGAATCAGCAGAATGAACACTCCAGGAATAGTGCTGACAGAACAGAACACAACACGGGGAGCCCACTTCCAACCCAGCACCAGAATCTGTCTCCAGGAAAAGCCAATAAGCTGCCTCTTCCCAGAGCTGCTCCGGGGTTATTTATAAAAGCTGCCACTGAACTAAATTGTGAGCGGAGTACGGGGCTGCCAAGAAACATTTAACACGCTTGTCCAGATCAATAATCATTTGCCAACAATATTCACTTACATTTTTTCCAGCGTGAAAACCCCAGAAATTGATCTGCTGGGATCCCAACCAGTGGTGTTCTTTGAATTTCACCAAATTCCACCCCGTCAGAGGGGTCAAATCAAGATTTTATCTCACTCGCTCCTAATCCCAGCGAGGCATTTCTCTGACCCCAGGACCAAAAACATCCCCAGCATGCCAAAGCCAGGCCTAGAATGAGGAAAGGTCTGGGGCTCATTTGCATTACCCCTAATTACCAACAGCCCACTAATGAGGATAACCGGGGAAGCAGAGCTCTCCCATTTCCAGGTGGTCAGGACACCAAGGGAAGGGCCCAGCCAGAGGAATCACAAGATTATTTCACCCCAAAATGAATTAGGGGAGATCAGCCTCACTTCCTCTGCAGAATTATTTCATTGTTTTCTTCCAGCTGGAAATGTGTGGCCTGTGAGACCCCACCTCATGTCAAGGCTGGAGGAAATTTCTTTATTTGCAGCACAAAAAGAGGAAAAAAAAGATTTATTTCTCACCTTAACCTGCAGTTATCATCTCCTTTTGAATGAAATTTCCAAGCCTATTTTGTAGAGGTAAAAAAAAAACTTCCAGGGATTCATGAGGTGTCAGTTTCCAGCATGGACTGGAACTGTCTTAAAGTCAAAAAAAAACCCCAAAAAATCTCCTCAGAGTCATTCTGCTCAGGAGGAAGCTGGGAATGAAGATTTGGATGCAAATTCCTGGAATCCTGGAATGGTTTGGGTGGGAAAGGCCCTTAAAGGGATCTCATTCCACCTTCCCCACCCCAGGGTGCTCCAAGCCCTGGCCTTGGACACTCCAGGATGGGGAATCCAAAATCTCCCTGGGAACATTCAATAATTTTTATTTTTATTTTTTCCTAAACCAAGAACTTTGCAGCTCAAATAATTATTTCCCTGGGATGCCCTGAGTGTGCCCAGGGTCCCAGCTGGGTGAAATGGTTGAGCTGGGCACAGATGTTGGACCAGAAGGACTTTTTAAAAATTAAATTTAAATGACATGCAAATCCTCTGGGAAGTCCTCTGATCTTCCTAATGAAGTTTTTGCCCAAAATTCAGCAATTTTGGAGCCCTCGGGCCCAGGGAAAAGGGTGAAATTTGGAGTTGAGCTGGGAATGGATGCTGGACCTCAAGGACTTTTTACAAATGCCGTGCAAGTCCTCTGATCCTCCTGAGCAAGCTGCATCTTCCTCAAGAATTTCTGCCCAAAATTCTGCGATTTTGGAGCCCCGCTCATGGGCAGGGTGAAGTTTGGAGCCAGGAATCCACCTGAGCCTGTGCTCCCCCAGCACAGCAGGCTGAGCTGTCAGGTGAAGCCCAGCAGCTGAGTGACTGAATTATAATTTACTCCCTGCTCAATTTGAATTAGGGAGAGGCCATTAAAATATCCAGAATAAACACAGCAATTCATCACGGGCTGTCACGGGTGCCTCCCTCCATTTGCTGCCTCCACTAAAGGGAAGCAGAGCAAAAACCACAGGTCAAATGCAGATATTCTGCTTTAATTTAATTAAGACTTCGTTGTCTCTTACAGCACGCACAGCTCAAAGGAAACTTGGGGTGTTGTGGGCAGTGAGGATAAATAATAAAGGTAATAATGATAATAACTGAAATTCCAGCTAAAAGCAGGGCAGACTCATGGTTTTCACTGGGATTTCCCTCTTTAAATAGGAAAAAAAGTTACTTGGAAAAAGGGATTAAGTCCTCTGGAGGTTAAGGTTATGTAGAGTAAGGAATGTGGTGCATCACTGAGGGATTACATTATGGATTATCAGCATTATTCTGTTATGGATTATCAGCATTATTATGTTATGGATTATTAGCATTATTCTGTTATGGATTATTGTTATGGAAGCAGAGCAAAAACCACAGGTCAAATGCAGATACTCTGCTTTAATTTAATTAAGATTTCTTTGTCTCTTACAGCACGCACAGCTCAAAGGAAACTTGGGGTGTTGTGGGCAGTGAGGATAAATAATAAAGGTAATAATGATAATTAAATGCTGCACTGAAATTCCAGCTAAAAGCAGTGGGAGAATGGCAAAAAGCAGTGCAGAGTCATGGTTTTCACTGGGATTTCCCTCTTTAAATAGGAAAAAAAGTTACTTGGAAAAAGGTATTAGGTCCTCTGGAGGTTATGTAGAGTAAGGAATGTGGTGCATCACTGAGGGATTTTGTTATGGATTATTAGCACCGGGTTGATTATTTACCAGCTGGAAGTGTTTTACTCAACAGGTTTGTGGTTATCTTGTGCCATTAAATCTGGATTTTATCATTAAAAAAAGCCCTAAAATTATATTTTTGGGCTTATTTTTGTGCAGATGAACTAATAATAATTAATATAATAATTAATACAATAATTAATATAATATATAATTAATGATTTCATTAATACCATATTTAATAATGGCATTTACAAGCATAATTTAATTCATAAATTGTATCCAAGATCTTCCCCGCTGTTGCTGTTATTTTATCCCAGTTTTAAGGGAATTCCAGAGAAAATTGGGATTTTTCCTGACCACAGAATTCTACAAATTCCAGGTTTAATCAAGGAGCCCAACTGCCCTTGGAAACATCCACGGAGGTGTCAAAATGTGGGATTGTCAGGCAATTCCCTGGGGGAAAATCCTCAATTTTGGGAATCTGAGCTCATAGGGAATGACTAAATTTACAGTAAATAAATACATTTCCTGTAAATAAATTAATTATTGCAATAAATCAAATTGAGAGCCAAAAAATCAGAGGGAAGGGAAGGAAAGCAAGGGCAGGAAAAACTAGGGGGAAAAAAAAATCTGCAATTTCTTACCTTCACGGCCAGGATTTTTCCACTCCGGACATGGTAAGCCCTGGGTGAGGAAAAATTCAGTGATTTGAGATTATCTAGAATTGCCTCTGTGAGGACGTGCACTATAAATACACTCATTGCACAGGAAAATGAATTTTTACCTCATGGATTTTCTGTAAATTCAATTTTATCCGGCATTTCTACAGGAAAACCAGGGATCAAAAATATGTTTACAAGGGAAGCATTTGTCAGGGTTTGTGATATAAAATACACACACTGAAGGCTTTGATACGGCAGGAAAATAAACCATAAATGGAATTTAACAGAATCATTTAGGTTGGAAAAGAGTTACAAAATTAAGTCCAACCTTAAATCCTGGAGTCCAACCTCGAATTTATCCATTTTCCCATTTCCTTTCAATGGAATTAATTGAGATGATCACCATTCTTGAGAATTTTCATGGAAAATCAGGATTATCTCAGTCCCATGGGTATTTTCAGAGACAAGCAGCTTCACCAAATAAATTGAATTAAAGCAGATTATGGCCAATTCCTTTTCTCAAGTGAAGGACTCACAGAAAATCTCAGCAAAATTCGATTCCTGCGTTTATTTGATGATCACAGCGTGCATACAAAGACAGAAATAATTATTGTGGCTGTTCCCATGCACCCAAAATAATTTTCCAGGGTGTTTCAACAGCAGCTTGTCCTAATTTTTGAAGAGAAACACCCATAATTGGCTATTTAACAACGACTTGAATATTTCTAACCATGAAAACGTGAGAAAAGAAAGGAAGTTAAAAAAAAAAACAAACAACAAACTCCTCAAAATCCAATGTAATTTTGCATAAAAACAAAACCATTAAAGGTTTTCCTCTTCACTGGTTTTACTGCCTCACTCTGATTTATGGCAGCACTGGCAGAGACGTGGCACCAACTTTAAAGAATTCTAATATTTTACCTCTCTGTACCTCCAGCAATTATTGCTGAAGAAGAGAAGCTTTAATAATTGGGTTTTTTTGCGTGTAAGATCACCCTCAGACAGGGCAAAAATGTCATTTAATCTCATTTATAACCCTGAGTGCTCCCCTAATTTCTGGTAATGGCTTGGAAATTCCTAAAAGCTTCACCTTAACTTAGTAACTCCTGGGTGAACATTCATGCAATGGAGTGGCACCAGATTTTAGGGGGGAAAAAACAGAGTTTAGCAAGGCAGAGGGGAAAAAATCAGTGTAGAAAATGAGATTATTCATGGGAACTCTGATAGAGCTGAATCCATGAATCCACAAATCCATGAATCCACGAGCTCTGGGATGAACCAACAGTGGGAAAACATCCTGGACTTAAGATGATTTCCCAAATTTCAGGGGAGGAAAAAAAGGATTTAGCAAGGCAGAGGGGAAAAAAAAATCAGTGTAAAAAATGAGATTATCCCTGGGAACTTTAACAGAACAGGAGCTGAATCCATGAATCCAACAGTGGGAAAACACCCTGGGCTCAGGATGAGTGGGAATGAGGGATGAAGGGGCTGGGCAGGGATGCTCCATGTCTGCTGGGTTAATTGGGACCCCACTGGACAGCTTAATCAGCTGCTGAGGAAAGCTGATCCTTTTTCCATGGGAGAGATCTGCGGTTTGGGAGCGAGGAGCTGATGATTTAATGATGATGCACGCCAGTTCATCCGTGGAAGCCTGGGCTCGGGTTCCAGCAGAGGGCAGGTACCCGGGTCGGGTTCCAGGGCGCTGACAGCACCCACTGGACATTTAATTATGGCTGGGAGCTGGATCACAAAGAGCAGGGAGCCCCGGGCTGGGGCCTGGGCCATGCCAGGAGGGCAGGAATTTGTTTACTCCAGGCGATCCAGCATCTCAGCTGTCCTGCCCTTCCCCAGCACAATAACTGTAAAGTGATTAATGGAGCTGGAATGGGAGCTTTGGTTACACCAAAAGATAACCCTACACCTCTGTGGTGCTTTAATTAACAGCCAACGCTTCAAATTAGGCTGGAGCTGCTGCAGTAATTACCCCTTCTGAGGAAAAAGGGGTTTTCTGGGATGTTCTGTGGCTCGGGAAGGTGGAATTGATCATTTTGGTTGCAGGCAGCACGGCAAAATCCTGAATTTAATACCTTTGTGCAGGTTCTGAGGGATGAACCACAAAAATCCTGCAGGACAATGAGCACGGCACGGGGAAAACCAGACTTTTAGTCGATCCATGGATGTCTATGAGGGGATTAAACCAAAATTCCCACTCAAAGTCTCATCTCCCAGGTTCTGGTGCCACCTCCAGAAGTGAAGCAGCCAAACCCATCACTGCAGGACCAGGCAGAGAAAAGCAGCACAACCCCAAAGGCTCCTTCAGCAACCAGACACATTTCAGGGAATGCACTTAAAATCTTCCAGGATGGAAGAAAATTCCTAAAACACAGCTAAAACCAGCTGCTCCACTCCTAGAAAACCCCAAATCCAGGGATGGGTTTGAGCAGCGCCCTGCAGGGAGGAGCAGGGGATGCTCAACACCAAGCTGGGCTTTGGGGGATCTCCCTCTCCAAGCACAGAATCCTGGAATAGTTTGGGTGGGAAGGGACCTTAAATCCCATCCCATTCCACCCTTTCCACGGGCAGGGACAATTCCTGCATTGCCAGGGATCATCTCCTGGTGGGAAGCTCTCCCAGTAACGCAGAGCTTGCCGTGACTGTCCAAGGCAAGGACAGAGACTCCAACGCTGCCTGCCTGGAAAATCCCCAGTGGGGAACAGAAACATCCATCCCCCCACATTCCCACCATTCCAGAACTCACCGTTCCCAGCCCCTGCACCCGTCCCAACAGCTCCTAGGCAAGGCTGGCACAGTTTTGTCAGATATTTCACAACCCTGGCCTATAAAAACCCCATCCCCAGAGAGCTGAAGCCCTGAAGGGCCCCACGCGAGCCAAGTCCTTCAGCAGAGCTTTGTCTCCCCCACTCTCGTCCCTCGGGGGCGGTGTGGCCAAAATCTGGGTTATTTTGGGGAATAAATAAGAGAGGTGGTGTGGGAGCGAGCGCTGTGCTCGAACAAAGCCCTCCAGCCAAGCCAAACTCGTGATGGACTGCAGAGAGCGCATCCCTGGCGTCCCAGAAAATCAAAATCAATACCAGGGAAAAGTGGAATGGGGCTCTGGGGGATCTGCCTGCTCCTCAGCATCTCCCCCCAAGCCCAGACAGGAACTGTGGCTGCACAGCAAAGCAAATGAACGACTGGGAGCATCAGAAGCAGCTGGTTTGTGTTCTAAGGAAAAAAGGGGAACTTTTGAAATGAAATCCACATTACCTGATTTGTTCTTCCTGAGGTTCAGGAAACCAAGGAGAAATGTCAGTGCCCTGGGCTCCTCATGGAATAAACCACTGCCCATCCTAATATTTCATGCTAAAAACTTTGTACGCTGAATATGATGAATTTCTACTCAACACAGAAGGAAAACAAACCCAACTTGAGAGAAAACACTGCAGATTCTTAATATTAACAGCTAATAAATTCCTAATAAATAGCTTAGATGGCAAACAAAACACTTCTCTCTCTTTCAATTTGCTCAATCCAACAATTTTCTCTCTTCCCTGTGAGGAATTTTCCCTAAAGCCCAGAGGGAGCTGCAGGATGCTGTGCTTGTGGGATAATTCCTTCCAGGGCAAGCAAAGAACCAACTACAGGTTGCAACCTGCAGGCAACCTCAAAGAAAACACCAGTTCTTCCTAATTTTTTCCCTAATTTTTTTAATTGCAAACCCCTTGCCCACGTGTTGAGTGACACAACAACGGTCACATCACGAGCAGGGGCTGAGTTTGAAAAGACCCCCCAAGCTTTTCCCATCAAACACAGCAACTTCTCACTAGAAACTGAGTTTAGTCTTGTGTTAAATCTCAAAATAAATGTAATCTGTACCTAGAAGCCAAAATTCGTTACATTTATTTTGTCATAAGGACGGAACTGAAGGAGCCTGGAGCAGCACAGGATCTGCCTCCTCTGGCCACCAGCATAAATCCCTTGATTTTTCCCCCACAATAACCAGGGAAACAATTTCTAATCAATAAGATATTCCTTGGCAAGCCTGAAGGATTCAAGGAAAAGCCGTGACCTGTCTGCTATGCCAATGAGTCAGTCAGAAATATCACCAACATCAGCAAATATGACAAAATGATGAAGGGCCAGGGATGCTCCAGCCCAGGGACACCTCAGGCTGGTGCCACGAGGGATGGAGGGACAGGACACAGGGAATGGCTTCCCACTGCCACAGGGATGGGATGTCGGGGAGAAATTCCTCCCCAGGATGGAGATCCCTGCCTGTGCCACGGCGTGTCCCAGTGCTGCAGCTCCTCCTTTCCCGCCACCTGAGCTCCCAGCCCACAGAGCAAAACCACAAGTGGGTGTTTTGGTTCCTCTCTCCACCTCCCTTCCTTCACACCTCGGGATGGAATCATCACCCCCGTTTGTTAACAGCAGCAAGGCATCATTTCCCTCAAAAGGCTGGGAAATCTTGTCCCATTCCCCAGGGTTTCCTCTCAGCACCGAGGAGCAGCAGAGGAAGCTCTCCACACCCCAGAGCTCTCTGAGGCCATGGCAGAGGCCTTCCAAACAGAAATAAAAGCTTGAAGCTTCTCATCTGAGCTCAGCAGTGGCCAGGAAAAGCTGTGTCTGCAGCAAGCAGCACCTCCAGGAGTGAGGGCACAGGAGGAGCCCAACTGGACATCCACGAGAAACAACCAGGAGCACAAAGCTGTGCCAGAGCCAGGCAGAAGGAACTCACCCCAGCCACCAGCCCCACGCAGCAAACCACCCAACATTTGCTCATTTTTTTCCTTTTTCCCCCTTTTTTTCTGGCTGGTGCTGCCCCTGCCCGCGGTGCTGGTGGTCAGGCTGCGGCAGGGCAGTGACAGCAGCGTCACGTACTCCCACGGCCATCTAAAGAAAGAAATTCAAATTGCTCCTAGGAAATAACCACTTTGCCAGTTGCTGCCTCCTGCAATAGCAAACACATTAGCCTGACTCTGTGGCTGTTAAATCAGGGGAGCCAAAGTGCACAGCAGTTGGAAAAAGGAGCTTTTATGGGGCTGTGCTGGTTCACAGCACAACCTCCCCTCCTCTGAAATGCCACCGCAGATGCTCCGGCGCTGATTGCAAAATGATTTGCTGGGGAAGTGGCAAACAAACAGCAAATAGTGGTGCCTGAATGTTCAAACTTGGGAACAAGGGCACAGCCGGCAGCAGAGGCTGCAGAGAGGAGATGTTGAGCAGCAAAGTCGCCCTTAACCCGGCTCATGCTGAAATCCAAGCACAGGCAGTGAGAATTCCTCAGCTCTGGGCTGTGACTGCTCCTCCTCCCATCTGCGACCACTCAAGGACTCCTCCCTCCCTCCTGCAGCCAAACATTCGGGGTCAGCCTCCAGAAATGGGATCTGTGCCCATCCCACAGCAGGGCAGAACCCACTCCTGAGAGAGACCTGCAATGGAGACCGAGCTCCAGCAGAGCAGGGTGCCACCAGCACCCACACCAGGCCACCCAGTGCCACCAGCACCCACACCAGGCCACCCAGTGCCACCAGGTCACCCACACCAGGCCACCCAGTGCCACCAGCACCCACACCAGGCCACCCAGTGCCACCAGGTCACCCACACCAGGCCACCCAGTGCCACCAGGTCACCCACATCAGGCCACCCAGTGCCACCAGCACCCACACCAGGCCACTCAGTGCCACCAGCACCCACACCAGGCCAGCCAGTGCCACCAGCACCCACACCAGGCCACCCAGTGCCACCAGGTCACCCACACCAGGCCACCCAGTGCCACAGGAGCACCCAGAGCAGCTCCAGGCACAGGGATGGGTTCACCTGCAGGATTTCATCTGGGTTTTATCTGCACCCAGAGCAGCTCCAGACACAGGGATGGGGTCACCTGCAGGATTTCATCTGGGTTTAATCTGCACCCAGAGCAGCTCCAGGCACAGGGATGGGGTCACCTGCAGGATTTAATCTGGTGCAAGGACAGGAGGCAGCAGAGCAGCCCTGAGCTCTGACTGATGTGGGCTATCCCACGCGGCAGAAAGCCTGGAGTGAACCCATCACAACTTTAGGAAAATATGAAGCAACAGAGTGTGAGCCAAAACTCCATCCCCTTCTCTGGTGGCAGGAATGAAGATGCCAACATGAGGGGTGCTCACTTGGAGAAGGGAAGGATCCAGGGAATCCTCAGAGCCCTGGCAGGGCCTGAAGGGGCTCCAGGAGAGCTGGAGAGGGACTGGGGACAAGGGATGGAGGGACAGGACCCAGGGAATGGCTCCCAGTGCCAGAGGGCAGGGATGGATATTGGGATCTTGGGAATTAGGAACTGCTCCCTGGGAGGGTGGGCAGGCCCTGGGCTCTCACCCCAGCTCACTCACTGCTAACAGGCACAAACTCCCATTTCCCACTCGCTCCATCTTCCCAGCTATGGACATCCACCACAAACAAAACAACTTTAATTTAAGAATCATCCAGTTTCTAATTAAACAGCCATAGGCAGCTGGCTGGATACATTTTAATCAGTTTCAATAACGTATTGATTGGATACTGAAGCTTAAAAATTAAAAGTAAAAAGATGACCGGGGAATTGTCCCATCTCAGCCCAACAGTAGAACCCTCTGTAAATAACTCCTCTTTTAACCATCAGCTAAATGAACACTTCAATACTGCACTACAAAGTCTTCTGCAAAATTACTTTAACTAACAAGCAGAAATTTATCAGCTTCAGCCAAAATCAATGCTGAAATCAATTTGAACACTGGTTGTGTCTAAAGGGGCTCATTGGCAATTTAGGGAAATTACACCATGTAAATGCCTGTGCTTTAATTGAACAGTTTCATCAACTAGGCTGTGATTGCTGTCCATTCATTTATTTACTTTCACTGCAGCTCCCATTCTGCAGAGGAATGGTTTTGTCAGGCTCCAAGGAGGTACTTTATCTTCATTTTATGCACTTTTGTGCAGAACAGATTTTTTAGGGGGGGGCAAGTCACAGGCAGCCAGTGACCAGCAGGCACTGGTCAGTCTCTAAACCCCCCTGGAACCAGACAAAATCCAGGGGGGCACTTCCAGCTCAGCCAGGTAGGGCTGCTCCAACCCCTCCAGCAGGACTAAAAATAAATCCAAGGAGAGAAACAGAAAATGAATGCACAGGAAAGGAGAGCAAGGGAAATGCCTCCACAGGAATTAAGGGAGACGCAATCTGAAGACTTCCAAGGGTCAAAGATGTGTTTTGATGCCAAACAAGTCACTGAACCTGCCTGTGATCCCTCCCTGAGGGAGGCTGGGACAAGAACTGTGGAGAAAAGGTTGGGAGAACTTTACTGGGAGTCACCACCAGTGAAGCTGTCAATTCCAGCTTTAGCCCAGGCACTCCCACCCTGCTTGTTTTCCTCTCTCCAGCCCACACTGTTTGTGCTCCTGGGCTGAGCTTTGGATCATTTGTCCTTGGTGCCCAGCTGGAGCAGGAATTGTTTTGTGTCCCTGCTCTGTGCTCACCATCCCAAATATGAAGCCCAGACCCACACACTAAAGCAGCACAGAACCTGAGAAATAGAAAATATAAATAGAAATAAAATATAAAAGCATCACCTGCTCCAGGGCTGCCAGAGCTGCCCCAGCAGTGCCAGAGATCCCCAGCTTTGTCCCGGGGTGGGTTCCAGGCTGTGGAGCAGTCCCAGCTGTCTCCCACACTTTCCATTTCGTGTGCTGATGGGGCACCCCAAGGCTGGCTGAGACAGGGAGTGAGGGGAAGGGCAGATGCTGGAACGTTCCACCACACTGCAGAATTGCTCAGGAAATTGCTCAGACAAATTAAACTCCCTCATTTCTCCCTGCTTTCCAGGCTATCCAATTTTTCAGCGTGGGACATCAGCCACAGCCACTTCTCTCCCAATTACTCAACTTCCAAGTGAAGCCTTCTGCTCTCACAGCATTTTGCTAAGATGGGAACTGATGTTCCCATTCCTTCCCTCTCTCCCAGATCCTGGTAACTCCCAAATTAATGAGGGCATCACTGGGGCTTTATGGTTATTTTTCCTTTATGCTCCTGCTGCTGGAGACTCCAACAGAACCCACGGAGCTACAAAACCTCCCTGTAAAATAAATCCCAGGAGGCTGTGCCCTGCCCTAAACAGAGTTCAGGACATCTCATTTCTCCTTTCTCCCTGAAAAACAAAAACTAAAAGTCACAAAATAAGAATAAAATAAGGATAACCCCCCCCTTTTGCTCCTGTATAGAGGAAATAGTGATGCTTTAGACACATTGTGAGAGGTAGACCTGACAGAGGAATTACTTGCCAGAGATAAACACTTCTACTTTGCAACATTTAGGTTCAAAATATACAAAATTGGGAATTTGAGGTCTAAATAATCCAATGAAGCTGCTCCTGGGACTGGCTGGCACATCCAGACATTCCAAAGGAAATCCTTCACCTAAGGAAAGATCTCCTCAGAGAAGTCTCTGCAGGCACCAGCGGAGCCCAAAGAGGCAGCACAAAGCAGATCCTTTAAATGCCCTTTGGGCTGACCACGGAATGATCTGTTCCCAAATAAAGCAATTTAAGCAAATCCAGAGATGTCCTGCCACATGGGCAGCTGAGTTTCAAAAAATGCATCAAACTGGACTTAAATACTCCGTGGGCAGTGGAAATCAGAGCAGGTGACACAAGTACCTACAGCACCTGGCAGTCAGGAGAGCAGCACCCTCAGGAGCTTTGCTGCAGCAGATTTTACCCTTTTTTTGACAATCTTTACCCAAAACAGGGCACACTCTGCCTGCTGAGGAGCACTGGAAGGATTCCTGCTTTCTGCTGCAATCTTCAATAGACAGTTTGGGCTTGTTTTCTGTTTTCTCACATATTTCTGAACATGCAAGCAAGCAAAAAGCAAAGCTAATTAACTGGTTTTGCCATACCTAACACGAGAATTTTTATCGTTCCTTAATTAAGCGAACAGCGGATCAAAAGGTAGGGGCAGAACAAGATGTCAAAGAACCATAAAATCCCTTCTTTTCAGAACAGGAAAAACATTTAGATTCAGCAAGTTCTCCCTAGAAATATGGCTATAAAGTATTGATTTTTCACCAGGCTCAATTGACTGAAAAGTTGTTTGTATAGCAATATTGGCCGAGCCAATATAGTGGAACAATTTTGCTCCACACAGTAATCAAGTGTATTTCTAAAGTATAATTATACTGTCATAAAAATAAAGCTAAGATACCTCTTCTCCAAGCCATAAACCACTCGCAGCTGTAAAGAACCCAAATAAATGAAATCCATTTTCCAACTAAAAAAAATCCTGTGTTTTCTAACTAAACACAGGCTTCCAAAGAGAACCAGCCCGCCTCCAGCCGGGGGGGAGCAGGAGGGCTGATCAATACCTCAATCTCAATAAACTATTCCAATAAAAGAGTTCTTCCATGGAAAAAAAAGAGAGGCTGGGAGATTTTTGCTCGGCCTCCTGCGAGGCGCCGTCGCGAACACCGGGAATATTTCACTGCCATCATGGATATGAGCCGGGATAAAGAGCTCAGGGAAGAGAGGGGGAACGAAAAAAAAAATAAAAAAATACAAGGTAAGGATAACAAAAAGATAAAAGGAAGGGCGTAGACAGGCTGGTTGTGGAGCTGCAGATCGATCCTCTCCTCCCTGAGCCAAGAGCCCCACGCCGGAGAGGGAAACTGCCCAACCTCTGCAATTCATTGCACCTGACAAACGCCCATTGATTCACTGGAATAAAATATCTCTGGGCTGCTCTCCAGGGCTGGGCAGGGCAGCGAGCTGGGAGGATTCCAGCTTGAATTCCCTGCTCCCTGCTGGGGCCTGGATGCTCTGCCGGAGAGGGGGAATTGGGAACTTCTTGGGAAGGGGGGATTGAGGGGGTTTTGCCACAGGGCTGGAGCCCCCCTGCTCTGGAGCCAGGCTGGGAGAGCTGGGAATGTTCCCCTGGAGAAGGGAAGGATCCAGGGAATCTTCAGAGCCCTGCTAGGGATTAAAGGGGCTCCAGAAGAGCTGGAGAGGGACTGGGGACAAGGGATGGAGGGACAGGGCACAGGGAATGGCTTCAGAGTGGGAAAGCGGAGATTTAGATGGATCTTGGGAAGGAATTCCTGGCTGGGCTGGAATTCCCAGAGCAGCTGGGGCTGCCCCTGGATCCTTGGAGTGTCCCAGGCCAGGCTGGACAGGGTTTGGAGCAGCCTGGGACACTGGGAGGTGTCCCTGCCATGGCAGGGGTGGGATGAGACCAACTGAGCTCCCTTCCAGCCCAAACCACTGGAGGATTCCATGATGACCTGTAAAATATCCACACACAAACCAGCGCTCATTCCCTGGGAAAGGCTGGAGCGACTCCTGTCCTGGAGAAACCCCAAAGTCCCTGCAGCTGCTGACTTCAAATAACAACGGGATGAAAAGGACCACGAGCCACAGAAACACTTCCCTGACACAGGAGGGGCTCCTGCCTCTGCAGGTGAGACTGTCCCTCTCCAGCGCGCAGGGAATCGCCAGTCCCCACTCCAGGCAGGGGATCCCAGAAAGCTCAACATTCTCTCACATCTCCCATAAAATCAGAAAATAACACCATTTTCTCAAATCATAGCAACATTCTTCTCCAAGTAAAGATTTCTGAAGCACCTTCCAGCCCCCCAGGGCCAATTTAAGAGTCCATCCCAAGGCTGCATTTCCTCTGGGAGCCTCTGCAAGTCCATTTCCACCCAACCTTCTGCCAGGAGGAGTTTTGCAAGGCTGGCAGCCAATTAGAAACCAAACTAAATGCACCGTGGCTTTCAAAACATTTTAGTAGGGGGGAAAAATGTTAATATCAAAGTTAAAATGTCTAAGGTATAAACAAAACCCTAATGGGATGCTGGGTTACTGTATATGGTAAACAGCTCTCTGGAGGAAACCTTTATTACTCCCTCAGGGCTTTCTGACAAAGTATGGATTTCTTAATTCCCACAGGAATATTTTTCATACCCCACTGCAGACTATTAAGTCCCAGATATTACACTCTGTAGTTTAAACTTTGCACGATGCACAAGCAGGAGTTTTCTCAACAGGAAGGTCTTATCTGTGCTATTTTAATTTTTACAGCATTAAAATTAACCCTGGCTGCAGGGCTGGAGCTTCTGCACCAAAATTTGGGGGAGCTGATCAGGCTGGGAGGGAGGGAGGGAGAGCAGCAAAAGGGGGTGAGGGATTCTGAAGGGCAGGGCACTGGTGCCACCCCATCCCACTGCTGTCATCCCCCGGTGAGCCAGCAGCAATCCCAGATCCTGGAGGACATCCCAAATCCCACCTGGGAACCCTCAACTGGCTCCCAGAAAAGACTCAAAGCCGCGTTAAAGCCAGAATTAAACGCCCCAGAACGGTCTAAGAGTTTACACTGAGATTTTTCTCCTGCAGAGCAGCGAGGGCCTGCCTGCACCCCAAAACGTAAAGGACAAAAAACACTGTGAAATTTGAATTTTGGGACAGATCTGAGGCGAAAGCCCCACTCACTTGTAGACGGTGCCTCCGTTGCCGTGGCCGAGGATGTCTCGGTATCGAATGTCTTGTTCATTCATCTCCACAAGAAAGAAAGAAAAACAAAAGAGATGTCATGCCGGGGATGGAAATGTCAAGGAAAAGCAACTCCAGGCCATAAACAACAAGCAGTCTGGGTCATTTCAAGTTCAGCTGCAAGAACGAGAAGATCAATACAACATTTGCTGTCCAATTTATAAAAGACGATACCAAGGGACAAAGTGATGGAAAGTTTAATGACAATTTGTTTGCCTGGGTCATTTCATTAAAGTTTGATAAAAGGTGTCAAAATGGAATGATATAATATAGCTCAAGAGGGTCAGGGCACTGCTGCTGAGAGGAAAAGGGGCTCCAGAGCAGCACATCAGCAGAGCCAAAGTTGGAGGTGAATGGGAACAGCCCCGGCAGCTGGAAAAGTTTGGGATTTCTCCTGGAATCAGCACAGCTGAGCCTCATTGAGAGGCAGCTCTGGCACAGCTCAGTTCAGACATTTTTTATCTAAAGAAAAATCAGCCTGGAACCCAAATCAAAGTGATTTTCCTTGAAATATAGAGCAAATTCTTTGCCTCGATTTTTTCCGCTCGCTGGGACAACTCAGATCCTCAGGAATTCAGCAGCAGCTGATAAAAGCACTGCAGGAATTCCTGAATTTCTCTTTTTATACGGATTTCACAACAGCTTAACATACTGCCTGAGGAGCAACTGAAATGCAAAACCAGAGTTCAACCTTCTCCTGGACAAGCAGTTATTCTGATTCTGCACAAATTAAAAAATCCCATTAAAGGCATTTTTGCAATGCACATTTACACTTCAAAATAAATATTTTGAGCAGAATTAGCTCTGGGTTAAAAGCAGTTTTCTTTTCCAGAAAGATTCCCCCATTGCCTGATCATTTTAAGTAGAAAACGTTTGGGCAAATCCTGCTTTGAAAAGATATTTTCCTAGGAAACATGAACTCATTTTCAGTAATTACTTGTGTTTTATAGGACACCAAGTTAAATATTTCACATGACTTGGCCCGGCTGCTTAAAGATGTCATTTTTGTGTATTAACACAAGTGATGGTAACAAGCTCAAATGTCCCAAAGAGTCAATACTCAGCATTTCTAATGACCAGAAAATGAAATATTTCATTGATTTAAAAGAAGATGCAAGGACAGAAATGATTAATCCAAAATTGATGGTTTTTCCTTTCACTACCTGAGCAAAAAATGTGGTTTCTCACTGGAATTGCTACACGGGGATGGGAAAACCTGAGTTGAGACAACTCAGAAGAGAAGGTGATGATTTCATTATTTATTTGTAATTAAACCTGGGCCAGGTTCCTTAGGAGGGCCCATTCCAGCACCAAGCTTTGTGATGAAAATTAACATTTATTTCATTACTGAGAGCTCCTTGGCTTACTGCATCCATCAGAAAACGCAAACAGAAAGGGGGGAAGCTGTTCCTCACCAGGAACACTCACTCATTAACAACATTTAAATTATGTACAGAACCTCCAGTGGATCCCTAAACCAGAAATCATTCCTCTCAGGCTGCAGACTCGGGAATTTTAAGGAGTTCTGCTCTCCCAAGCTGGAGGACCTGAACCCTCCAGCCGTGGAGCAAACACCTCCTGCATTCCCAAAAACATCCTCCTGAACCAACCACTCCGAAGGGAATCCCATGGACCCACAAAAAAGCAACAATGAATTTGCATTTTTGCACCCTGGTGGGGGAAAAGAGAAGATTTTCTGGAGGTTCCTCAAGTCATGAACAGCGAATTGAGCAGAACTGGAGACATCAAGCACATTCCCTGCTCTCCTGCTTGCTGCCTGCTGGGAAAAAGGAATATTTTCTCCACACCACTCCCTAAAGGACAGGGACAGGAGCAGGAGGCTCCAAAGGGTGCCCAGAATTCCAGGGAAAAGCAGGAATGCTGGGCTGGAGGCAGGACCTGCAACTGATGGGAGATAAAATGGGATTTACTGGCTCAAATAAAGGTGCCAAAAGCAAGGGGTGATTTATTTATTCCACTGGGCAAACTGGATCCTCCATCGTAAAAGGTTCCCCTTACAGCAGGGGGGCATTAAAGCTGCAACCCCAGCTTGGACGGGCTGGGAAATTCAGGAATTCATGGAAAACCAAGCAGGGAGCAGCAAACAAAGCACCTCTTCCTTCCTCTGGCTGGGGCACGAAAGCAGGGTGGGTTTTGGGAAATAAACAGCCAAACTCCCAATTAATCCTGGTGGAATCAGGGTGGGGTTTTTGGAAACAAATAGCCAAATTGCCAATTAATCCTGGTGGAATCAGGATGGGTTTTGGGAAATAAATAGCCAAATTGCCAATTAATCCTGGTGAAACCAGGGTGGGGTTTTTTGTGAATTATTAATAGCCAAATGCCCAATTAAAGATGGTGGAATCAGGGTGGTTTTTGTGAATTATTAAGAACCAAGCACCCAGTTAATCCTGGAGAAATCAGGGTGGGTTTTTTTTGTAAATAAATAACCAAATTCCCAATTAATCCTGGTGAAATCAGAGTGGGCTTTTTATGAATTATTAAGAGCCCAATACATGCTGGTGAAATCAGGATTTTTTGTGAATTCTGAAGAGCCCAATGCCCAGTGAATGCTGGTGAAGTCAGGGTGGGCTTTTTGTAAATAAATAACCAAATGGCCAATGAATCATGGTGAAATCAGGGTGGGTTTTTGTGAATTATTAAGAGCCCAATGCCAAGTGAATGCTGGAGAAATCAGGATTTTTGTGAATTATTAAGAGCCAGTGCCCAATTAATCCTGGTGAAATCAGGGGTTTTGTGAATTATTAAGAGCCCAATGCCCAGTGAATGCTGGAGAAATCAGGGTTTTTGTGAATTATTAAGAGTCCAATGAATGCTGGAGAAATCAGGGTATTTGTGAGTTATTAAGATCCCAATGCCCAATTAGTCCTGGTCAAATCAGGGTTTCTTGTGAATTATTAAGAGCCCAATGAGTACTGGAGAAATCAGATTTTTTTGTGAATTATTAAGAGCCCAATGAATGCTGGAGAAATCAGGGGTTTTGTGAGTTACTAAGAGCCCAATGCCCAATAAATCCTGGTGAAATCAGGGTTTTTGTGAATTATTAAGAGCCCAGTGAATGCTGGAGAAATCAGGGATTTTGTGAGTTATTAAGAGCCCAATGTCCAATAAATCCTGGTGAAATCAGGATTTTTGTGAATTCTGAAGAGCCCAGTTAGTGCTGGAGAAATCAGGGTTTTTGTGAATTATTAAGAGCCCAGTGAATGCTGGAGAAATCAGGGTTTTGTGAATTATTAAGAGCCCAGTGCCCAATAAATCCTGGTGAAATCAGGGTTTTTGTGAATTATTAAGAGCCCAATAAATCCTGGTGAAATCAGGGTTTTTGTGAGTTACTAAGAGCCCAATGCCCAGTAAATCCTGGTGAAATCAGGGTTTTTTGTGAATTGCAAAGAGCCCCGTGAGTGCTGGCTGCTGAGGAGCTGAGTAAATCCCAGCTTGCAGGGCAGGGACTAATCAGGCAGCAGCAGCCACTGCAGGCTCCTTATGAACTGGTGACACTCTATCAATGCCGAATCAATCGGTGGCATTTACCCTGAGTGACAGAAAAGAAATAAATATTTATATCGCATCACCTCTATCAATGAGGCCGGGCAGAAAGCTATTTCTAACCTGTCAATATTTGATTATCTTGAAGAATCACGTCCCCTTCTTTTAATGATTAATATGAATTCCTTATTAAAGCCAAATGGAAACTACTGGGGGGATATCATCAGGGACGCCTCAAAGCAGAAACTGCCAAAAAATAATCAAAAATAATGAGCCAGGCCAGACTTAAGTAATGGTTAAGTGAGACTTAATCCCCCCAAAACCAACAAAAGTTGAAGTTTCACCCAGGAACCCATGGCCAGCTGTGGGTCTGTGAGCAAAATTCTGCAGAGCTCAACTGAAATCCCATTTGCTCTCAACAAAAAGCAGATGAACTCCCATCAGGCTGACTAAAAAGTAGTATTAAAACTGAATTATTTGTTTCCTTTTAGTGGCTTTCAGTAACATGTTTAATGTCAGAAGAAGAGGTACTCAATCCTTATTTTTTCAATTTGGTTTAAATTTAAAACTTGATTCTTATTTTCTTTTTAGTGGCTTTTAAGTAGCAATTCCAATAGCATAAGAAGCACCTAATTTTTTATTTTTTTAGTGGGTTTAATTTATATTTTAATATCACAAGAAGAGACACTTAATCCTTATTTTCCTCTATTTTTCAGTGGGTTTAAGTAACATTTTTAACATCATAAGAGGCGTCACTAAATCCTTTTTTATTTTTTTTTCCCCCAGTGAGTTTAAGAAACATTTTCAATACCATTAAGAAGAAGTTTGGTTTTAAAATTCGTAACCCCAGGGAAGAAATCTGTGAATTCCTTGCAGGGCACACCAACCACTTGTTCTGTAGAGTTCAGAACAAATAAGATGCCAAATTCAGCCAGGCACAGAGAGATTTTACTCACAGTCTGGGGTAAAGAAAATTATTTGAAAATTAAAAAAAACTTACTTGAAATTTTATTTGAAATTGATTTGAAAATGAATCAGTAATATCAGAGTAAGCACCACCCTGCTTTACAAGCCCAGCCACCTGCTGCTGCTGCTCCCAGAATCTCAAGCCACCGAGGGAAATAAGTTATTTACCTGGGAATTCGGAAACGTTTTAAAAAATCAGTGTTTGAGAACACTGAACTCAGCCCAAAATCCCCATTTCCAGCTGGATCAGGGACTCAGCAGCGCCGGGCTCACGCTTTGGAGGGGAAAACTCATTTTTGGAGGGGGAAAAACCCATTTTTGGCTAGGGAAAAACCTCATTTTTGGCTAGGGAAAAAAAAAATCTCATTTTTGGCTAGGAAAAAAAATAAATCTCATTTTTGGCTAGGAAAAAAAAAAAAAATCTCATTTTTGGAGGGGGAAAAAAATCTCATTTTTTGGGGGGGAAACCTCATTTCATTTTTGGAGGGGGGAAAACCTCATTTTTGGAGGGGGGGAAAAAAATCTTGTTTTTGGAGGGGGAAAAAAATCTCATTTTTGGAGGGGGAAAAAAATCTCGTTTTTGGAGGGGGAAAAAAATCTCGTTTTTGGAGGGGGAAAAAAATCTCGTTTTTGGAGGGGGAAAAAAATCTCGTTTTTGGAGGGGGAAAAACCTCATTTTTGGAGGGGGGGGAAAAACCTCATTTTTGGAGGGGGGGGAAAAACCTCATTTTTGGAGGGGGGGAAAAACCTCATTTTTGGAGGGGGGGGAAAAACCTCATTTTTGGAGGGGGGAAAAAATAAATCTCATTTTTGGCAAGGGAAAAAAAAATCTCATTTTTGGCTAAGGGAAAAAAAAAATCTCATTTTTGGCTAAGGGAAAAAAAAAAAATCTCATTTTTGGCTAGGGAAAAACCTCATTTTTGGCAAGGCAAATCTCCTTTTTTCCCCTCAAACACGCCGGGTGAGGCTGGAGGAGAGCACAGGGCTGGGGCTTCCCCTGCCAGGCCCAGCCCCGGCTCAGGGAGGCTCTGGAGGTCACTGGGGCACTGAAGGGACAGCTCCTGGCAGCAATGGAGATGTCACCCTGCACGGACAGGGGAAGGGAGGAGCAGCAGGAAAATCAATGAGGCCTTTTCCGTGCAGGGACACGGATGTCACTGCCAGCAGAGCCTGACGGGCAGCCCCAGACAGGCACCTCCCTCCCGGGCTGCCAAACCTGGGCAAAGGGGTTTGCATTTAAAATAGATTTATCTGGGTTTATAAAGGTGTAAGTAATGCAAAATAAATATATTTTATATGTTTATAATAAATAAATGTACTTTATATATTTATAAATGTATTTATATATTTATTTTAGTCCAATAAATGTATTTTATATTTATATATAAATATATTCTAAATAAATAAATGTATATTTATTCTAATTTTATAATTTTATTTATTTAGGAAATATATTTATTTATTTAGGAAATATATTTATTTATTTAGGAAATATATTTATTTAGGAAATATATTTTATCTATTCCATATATTTATCTATTCCATATATTTATCTATGAAACATATTTATTTTGAATACAAAATATTTTATAATATATGTTATGTGTAACATATATTCATTTAATATATTTTTATTTGTTTATAAATATAAAATAAATATATTTTATACTTTTATTTATATCTTCTATTCATTAATATATAAATATATTTATATATTTATATATATTTCTATAAATGCATAATAACTACAAAAATATATATATTTTAATAGCTTCGGGTTTTTTTTATATTTTTAATTTATTTTTATATAAAATATATTTATATATTCTAATATATTTATGTGGCTGCTTGAGAATTCTGGATTCCCCATCCGGGGAGTGTCCAAGGAAGGGGAGGAGGATTCCCAGCGTGGGCTCTGAGATCCCTCCAGGCCCTAACCCACAATCCTGAAGTGATTCCCGAGTGGTTCCCTGCACAAACCTGACAAATATTTCAAACATTTCAAATACCTGCTGCCCCACGCCCCACTAAGGTCATTTGTTGCATATAAATAAAACCTTATAAAATAAAATTTATTTTCCAGTAAATTGTAAAATTCCAACTAAACTAACAGCTGGCCTGTTGAGCTGCCATGAGAACTCAACTCCAAGGATGAAAATCAGTTTACTCAGCAACCCATTCTTGTGAAAAGCCAGGTGTAACCTGCAAAAACAAGAATTCTGTCCCATAAGAACCCGGAAAGGAAATAAATCTATAGCTACCTCGAAACAGAGACATTTGATGAACACAGCCTGGCCAGCGAGAGGCACTGCAGCAGGTTGGTAATCACCTCATGCACAGCGCCTCCTAATATCCCTGCAAATATCAACTTTAATCTTTATTTCCCCCGTTTGCCAGACCACAATCTTCATTTTACCCAGGGATTCTGGAGGCTTTCTGCACCCTCCCAGGTCGAACGCAGCGTTCCCTTGGGGCTCAGGGCTTGTCACTGCAGAAAGCCCAAAATTCCCAGCAGCCAGGGCTCCAACAAAACACTCAGCTTCTGTGCCAATCAGAGCACATCAGGACCCTGAATGCCCCCACGGGCCCCAGTTTTGGGTTAAAAAAATCAAATTACAGCTGAAGGAGGGCACCCAGGGGTGCCCAAACCATGCCAGGGTGAGATGGGCCCCAGCCAAAGCACCCACCTGGCCATTGGCAAGGATCTTCTTCAGCTCTGCAGAGGATTTCTTCAAGCTGCAGAAGGAAAAAAAAATAAATTAGAAGGAATTAATTTGAACATTTCACTCTGTCAGCCAAAGCGAGGAACAAAGGGAGCTTGTGGTTCCATATCTGGGATTGAACTTGAAGGGGAAGGCGTGGTGAGACCAGCCAGCACGTGCTGCAGGCATGAACGAGCAATGAACAGATCAAAAACAAAAGTAATTTTAAAAAATCAATGCATTTTCCACCTTACAGCTCGTTCAGACACCTGACAGCACAACCTGGTGGGACACAAGCTATTGCCCACCAGCTCTGAGAGGGAAATTTAAATGAAAGGAGCTCTCACGTGCCAGGGGCTTCAAAAAAACCACAGGAAAACGTGGTTCACACCCAGTTTTCCTGGGCTAATCTGGTTCTTGAGCTCCCCAAGGCACAGTTCCAGGAATTCCCGTGGATCTCAGCTCCAGGCTGTGCTGCCAGGGATGTCACCTCCTCCGGGAACCCCAGCCTGGAGCAGAATTCCTGATCTGGGACCTCAGGCCATGCCCAAATGCCCAGGGGAGCCCAGCTTCCCATGGGCACCCATTCCAGGGCAGTCTGCTGAATCCCTTGGCTTTTCCAGGAGAATCCACCTCCAAATCAACAAAACAAAACTCTCTTAAATTTCTTCCCTTGGCTTTTCCAGGAGAATTCACCTCCAAGTCAACAAAACAAAATTCACTTTAATTTCCTCCCTTTGCTTTTCCAGGAGAATCCATCCCCAAACCAACAAAACAAAGCTCACTTCAATTTCCTCCACGAGAACTTTACCAAGCCCCACCTCTCAGCTGTGTGAGTTAAAGGGTGGAACCTTTGATGCCCTCAAACTCCTTCAAAAACTCCCAAAATCCTGTTTTTCCCCCTCCTTTCCTCCAAACTCCGCTCCTCACAGCTTCAGCACAACAAACTGCCAGGGCAGCAACGTCTGCAAAACTTCATCTCAAAGGGACATTCTGCTCTTATTACTGAAGTTTAAAAAAAATAAAAAAAAAAGTACAAAATAATATATTCTTGAAAGGGCTGTGCACGTGTCTTGATCACAGATCATTATTAACAGGAACAGTGAAAACACAGATTTCATATTTGGTGGCTTTGTTCTTTAATAGGCCTCTTGTTCCCACGACTGCTTTAAAGAAAAATTAAGTTTTCCAAGGAAACATAAGTTGATCTTGTCATCTTTCATGACTAACAATTTGTGAACATGAAACAAAGAGAGACTTTCAATTACTTCAAAAACAAAACTCCCGGTGCAGAAGGTTTTGGAAAAGGAATGGCAATTAACCACCAGATAAGGTGACAAGAATCTTCTAGAAGCTTCATTTTCAATGCACTTGAAGAACAAGCTCAAAGTACAGCAGGTACTGAAGGCAAGCACACAGCAGTGACAGAAAAATCAGCTTTATTTAGCTCAGCCTGGGGACTGCAGAGCACACAGATATTCACATTCATTTTCCTTCCACTGAAGAGTTTTGGGATGGCATTGAACCTTCTTCCCCCAGGGATGAGGCAAACTTTGCCAGGATGGGATTTTTAAAAACCTGCACAATTACAGAGCCCCCAAAGGCAGCAGCAAACTGGCTTTACTGGGTTTTGGATGGGGCTTCCATGGGGGAAAAACCCCAGCCCTGCTGCTGGACGAGGCTGGGATGTCTCACAGTGAAAATGGCATTTGGGGGACTGGCCCCCAAAATGCAGCCTCTCCAAACGGGCCCAAAGCACCACAAATGTGCTCCTCTGATCCCATTAATCTGTAATTCACCTTTTTCATCTTCACAACATTCCTTTTCCTCAGGGAGAAAAGGGAGCAGGGCGCTGATGCACAGATAAAGGGAATATTGTGGGCTTATCAGAATAATAGAATAATTTAGGCTGAAAGGAGCCTCCAGAGAATTCTATTCCATGGCTCACATATGCTCTCGGAGGAAGAAGATGGAGCCAGACCCTCCTTATTTCTTTTTAAGAACACAGAAAGGTTTTTTGTAGGTTTTTACCATCAGTGTTATGGCTTCCTGTAAGAATTCATGTAATAAAAAGGAGTTTATCCTCCAGCATTTGAAAAACAAATCTCTAGGGGAGAACAAAAAAAAAGAGAATGAGTTCTCTGGCATTTGAAGACCTTGATATGGGTTTTCAAATTAGGGCTGGAATGTAAAAATCAAGATAAAGGGGGATGGACTCCAAACCTTTGCTGGAACTGCAGGAAACAGGCTCCTAAGCTGAAGGGATTTTTAAAAAATCCTACCCCACCCCAACAAACCTAAGTAAGTTTATAATTTAGGCTATTTATTGGTACAAACATATGAATGGGCATCAAACTTTCACTGGGATGAACAAGCAACAAAGAGCTGAACACTCAGACCCTGCAGCAGCCAAAGGAGCTCGGCCCCAAACTGCACCTCAGAGCTTTTTAAAGTCAGAGCCACCCAAAACATCAGCAAATCCTCATTTCTTCCTGAAACACCCAGCAAACCCTCATTTCTGTACCAGCAAACACTAATTTCTCCCTGAGACACCCATCAAGCCTAAATTTCTTCCAGGAATTCCCATCAATCCCTCATTTCTCCAGCAGCAAACCCTAACTTCTTCCTGTAACACCCATCAAATCCTTATTTCTCCAGCAAATCCAGATTTCTCCCTGAAACACCCATCAAACCCTGATTTCCTCCTGAAACACCCACTAAACCCTGATTTCCTCCTGAAACACCCACTAAACCCTGATTTCCTCCTGAAACACCCAGCAAACCCTGATTTCTCCCTGAAACACCAAGCAAACCCTGATTTCCTCCTGAAACACCCATCAAACCCTGATTTCCTCCTGAAACACCCATCAAACCCTGATTTCCTCCTGAAACACCCATCAAACCCTGATTTCTCCCTGAAACACCCAGCAAACCCTGATTTTTCAAGCAGCAAACCTTGATTTCTCCAGCAGCAAACCCTGATTTCTCCTGAAACACCCACTAAACCCTGATTTCCTCCTGAAACACCCATAAAATCCTGATTTCTCCAGCAGCAAACCCTCATTCCTCCTGAAACTCCCATTAAACCTTGATTTCTCCAGCAGCAAACCCTCACTTCTCCTGAAACACCCACCAAACCCTCATTTCTCCTGAAACACCCAGCAAACCCTGATTTCCTCCTGAAACACCCAGCAAACCCTGATTTCCTCCTGAAACACCCCATCAAACCTGACTTCTCCAGCAGCAAACCCTCATTCCTCCTGAAACTCCCATTAAACCCTGATTTCTCCAGCACCAAACCCTGATTTCTCCCTGAAACACCCATCAAACCCAGATTTCCTCCTGAAACACCCATCAAACCCAGATTTCCTCCTGAAACACCCACCAAACCCAGATTTCCCCCTGGAATCCCCACCAACTCTCACCTCCCCAGCCCCAAACCCACGGAGAGCATCCCCACCAGCCCCACCCCAACGCCGCCCGCGGGAATTCCACCTTCCCGGCAGAAACCCCAGCAAACCCCGGCCTTCCTGCATCCAACCACACGCAGGCCTCTGGTTTGGGCCCCAAAAAAAGGGAACGAAGGGGGGAAGGAAGGGAGGAGGAGAAGGTGCTTACCTATTGCTGGGGAGGGCCTCGGAGGCGGCCGAGGCGCCGCTGCCGCCCGCCCGCGTGTTCACCTGCGGGGACAGAGAGGAGCCTGCTCGGAGCCCTGCTCGGGACACCCTGCTAATTAACCTGTGATTTGCCACGCGTTCCTCATCTGCCCAGCAAGGTTAATTAGCTGGCCGCCAGGCGTGCTGCTGGCTGAGGGCTGCATGTGGGTTAGCGGGCTGCCCCATCCCAGGGCCGCGGCGCGCTCGGGGATTAAAGGATGCGCCGGGAAGGGTGAGGAATTCGGGATTTATTCTCATTTTGGATGCTCAAAAATCACTTCATGCGTTCACGGTCTTCTCCATGTGGTTGCAGGAGCAGTGAGAATCAAAAATCTACAATAATTCCGTTGTGGAGCCTCCCACAATTGGATAAATGACTGAAATCACAGGGACGGGGTGTGGGGGTTTAAAAGCTTTGAAGTAGTGGCAGACAGCAGCTGATAAATGAACTACTAAAATTTAAGAGCATGGTTAGCAGAGGTTAAAAACAAAAAAGCAAACCCAATTTTTTAATAAAACCACACGTATAAATACAGATATCACAGGCAACACCTTGCAGCCGAATCCTTCTCCCACCCTCGCCAAAGGAAAAAAAATCTGAATTAAAAAAAAAAAAATCTGCTTGTCAGAGCTCACAAAAGTGCAGTTTTATTTGACATTTCAATAAGTGGAACACAGCATTACAAATCCATCTAACTTTCCTGAAACAATTATTGAAATTCGTACCTTGAGGCCATGTATGTTCCGTTTCCCAGGAGGTTTGCAGGCTGAAACAGTAATTGACTAAATTGTAGAACACATCAGGGCCATTTACAAATTTGCTCAAAATGAATCTTTTCAAAAGAAATGAGGGTGACACCAAAATTAGCAGAGAGAAATGATTGAAAAGCGCCTGGCGAGACCCAGAGTGGGAATTACAGCCCAGGATTTTTTAACTTGCAGGAGAGTGAGCATTTATAAATGCTAAGAGCTTCCTGACACCGTGTCACGGAAATTCTGAGTTCTGCTCAAAACACAGCACAACGCAGGGAACCCCTGGAAATTCTGATTTCTGCTCAAAACACAGCCCAGTGCAGGGAACCCCTGGAAAATTCTGATTTCTGCTCAAAACACAGCCCAATGCAGGGAACCCCTGGAAATTCTGATTTCTGCTCAAAACACAGCCCAGTGCAGAGAACCCCTGGAAATTCTGATTTCTGCTCAGTGCAGAGAACCCCGGGCTCAAACGAGGGGATTTCTTTGGGAATTCAGATTGCAGCCTTGCAAGGCCGAGGTGTTTTTCCCTGCAATTTCACTGGGATGCTTGCAATCCAATATTGGGATTTTTGGGGAACTGGCTGTGTCAGGAATTGGTCCTTTTGGCAGAGGCACTTTGAGGGAAATGGGGAAGAAACGGGGAAGAAATGTGGGGGAAAACAGGCAAGAAATGGGGAAAAAAAACAAACTTGGGGAAAAATCATGGCTGGGGTAACAGCAGAGCCTCCAAAAGGTAAATATTGAATGAACAAAAGGTAAATATGGGGGAAAACCATGTTTAAAATGGGGGAGAAAAAAATATAAGGGAAAAAACGAAACAGGGGGGAAAAAACCATGGCTGGGGTAACAGCAGAGAGCCTCCAAATGGTAAATATTGAAGAAATAAAAGGTAAATACCAAATAAATAAAAGGTAAATACTGAATAAATAAAAGGTAAATATGGAGGAAAAACATGGGGGGAAACCTGGGGAAAAAATAAACCTGGGGGAAAAGCCAAGGCTGGGGGGGAAAACCCAAACAGGGGCAACAGCAGAGCCTCTAAAAGGTAAATACTGAATAGTAAATAAATACTGAAATGAATAATAGTAAATAGTAAAACAGTAGAATAAAAATAGTAAAAATAGTAAAATAGTAAAATAGTAAATAAATACTGAAAAAAAGCTAAATACTGAAAGTAAATATGGGGAAAACCATGGGGAAAAAACGTGAGGAAAACCAAACTGGGGAGAAACCAGGGCAGGGGTACCAGCAGCGAGCCTCTCTGGTCAACACTGAACAAATAAAAGGTAAATAGTGAATAAATAAGAGCTAAATACTGAATAAGTGCCACGGAAAATGCCCTTTTTGGGGCAGGGCTCCAAAGGGGGCACTCGGTGGTGGTGTCAGGTTCAGGGGGATGAGCTGCTGCAGGAGCACACCTTTCCTGAGCTGTGGCTGGGAGCACTCCCAGTGCTGCAGGCAGGGAGGAGCTTTGGGAAGCTTTCTTTGGGTGTGGGAGCCCAAAGCCCCGTGTCCCAGCAGGTGCCAGTGCCCTGCCAGGCTGTGTCAAAGGGGCTGTGCCGCTCAGGGAGGGCAGAAATCTGATTTTTTTCCTGCCTCCCGTTTCTGGCAGCAGGAAGCAGAGCTGTTGGTGAGGCAGGAGGACACAGGTGATGCCTGTTAAACACAGCACCGAGGGCCACCTGCCTTTCAGCAACACCAAACATTGCCACGTGCATCCCAGGAGGGAAAACACTACATAATAATTAAAAAAATATAACCCTACTTAAAAATATAACCCATATTAAAAAAACACCAACCCTAAATTATAAATTATAAATACAGAGAAGCCCATTCTGGTTTGCCAATGGATCAAAATTGACATTTTGAACAAGATATTCAGTCAATAGTGATTTTTATGGTGTGTATTTGGATGTTATGGGCACCTTGCATTCCACAAATAGGAAGTAAATAACGTGGGTAAAAGATAGAGAAAAATAAATACCTATAAATACATTTATATAAATGTATGTAGATATATAAAAATATATATTCATATAAAATATGTATCTATTTTTATTTATACCTACATATATGTTTAAAATATAAAAATATATAAAGTGTAGACATATAAATACATAGAAATTCTAAAAAATATGTAGATCTACAAAAAATGTAGATCTATACAAAAAAATATATATTTAAGTTGATTATTTTTTTACTAAATATATATAACTATCTAAAAATATATTATTATATGCAGATATATAAAATATAGAGAGAGATATATAAAAATGTGTACACACATATATATCTATATATATTTTTATATGTACACCACATAGAGATGTTTATTTTTAATATAAAAATCCTCCTCTGGCTCTCACTACCTAAACAGCAATAATAAACCTATTAAAAAATAGAGAAAATAGCAATAAAAAGATCTTCAAGGGGAAAAAAATTATGAAATAAACAAAGCACAGCCCAGGCAACAGAGGTTGGCACATGGGAATGTTCTCCTGACAGGATTTTTATGGAATACAGGAGGTTTTAGGAGCAGAAACCGAGGCTTCCTCAGAACTTGGAGAGGCAGAAAAGGAAAAGAAGTCAAAGGATTTGCAAAGAAGTCTCTGAAAAGGGAAGAAGTGGAAATGAGAGGCAGGAAAGCTGCAGGTGCTGCTGGGGCTTGCAGGTGGGGAACGTGGAGAGCCAGGGCCAAAGGGCACAGGAGAGCAGGGCTGCCAAAATTTGGGATGTTCATTAGAGAGGCAGGACAGGGAAGGAAAAAAAAATTAAAAATAGAGAGGATGGGAAAGCAAAAAAAAAAAAGGAAAAAAAGCAGGAAAGCAGATTTTATTGGGTATTTCAGAGGAGCTGCAGAGCTCAGGGGTGGCTTTGGGGAGGTTTGAAAGCTCTGACCCAGGGAAAAAGGGGTTTTGAGGAGGTGTTTTGGGAGGATGGAACAAAACCTGAGCTCTGGAGCAATCTGGAGGGAGGGGGAAGCAGGAAACGGCAGCAGAGAGCCAGAGCTGAGGCAGGGGCACAGCCTGGAGGAGCCCGGGGGGTGAGGCTGGGGCAGAACTGAGACCATTCCCAGCTCCGGCCAGAGCACATCACCCAGGAGACAGCAGCAGGAGCAGAACTCCCAGGGCTGGCTCCCCAGGAGTGAGCCAAAGGGAGAAGCTGAAACCTCAAAATGTCCTCCAAAGCCAGGGTGGGTCAGGTGTGAGCAGCTCCGGGCAGCACTCCCTGGGACCGCGCGTTTCCAGGGAAATGTAAAGATTTACAGGAAAACTCCGGGATTTGCCAGCCTACTCGGATCATCCAGCTTGCCTGAGCCCCGAGAGGAGGATCCAGGGAATCCTCAGAGCTTTTCCAGGGCCTGGAGGGGCTCCAGGAGAGCTGGGGAGGGACTGGGACAAGGCATGGAGGGACAGGACACAGGGAATGGCTTAAATGGGACAGGGCAGGGATGGATACTGGGAATTAGGAATTCCTGGCTGGGAGAGTGGGGAAGGCTGGGCTGGAATTCCCAGAGCAGCTGGGGCTGCCCCGGGATCCCTGAGAGTGTCCAAGGCCAGGCTGGACAGGGCTTGAAGCAGCCTGGGATAGGGAAAGGTGTCCCTGCCCATGGGATGGGATCCACGGGATCCATGGGATGGGAACCATGGGATCCATGGGACGGGAATGAGGATGAGATGGAACCCAAAGGATGGGATGGGATGGGATCCATGGGACGGGAATGAGGGTGAGATGGAACCCAAAGGATGGGATGGGATGGGATCCATGGGATGGGAATGAGGATGAGATGGGATCCAAGGGATGGGATGGGATGGGATAGGATCCATGGGACGGGAATGAGGATGAGATGGAACCCAAGGGATGGGATGGGATAGGATCCATGGGATTTCAGGTCCTTCCCACCCAAACCATTGCAGGATTCCACGATCCATCCCTGGGAAGAGGCAGGAGTCCCCTCCCTCTCCCTGGCCCGAGGAGCTCACAGCTCCCACACCCGGGAGTCCCCTCCCAGGCAGACCCTGCCACACAAACCCCATTCTCCACATTCCCCTCAAGCTCCTGTCCCCCTTCCAGGGGAGCACAGGGAACCTCCAGGAATCCCACGCAGCCTCCTTTGGAGAGCTCAGCAGCAGTGTTTGAGGAGGCTCCTGGTTAATTGCCCAACTCAAACTTCAGAGAGCTGTAAGTAATGGAAGTGTGGAATGTTTAATTGGGAGCCTCGCAGTATGATTATTTGTGTGATATCAGTTAAGTGAGGGGAGTTTGATTTTTAATTATTTCAATTAATTTATTGCTGGGAGATTTACTTGGAGAATTTCAACCTTCTCAGTTCCATCAATTAAGAGGCAGAGATTCAGAGCCTGGCTACTGAGATCTGAATGGATTATGTAATGCAGGAGGCTTTTTTTTTTTTTCATTCCCAAAAAACCTCCCGAGCTGCCTGTGGAATTTTGTCAGCTTGGAGGTGACCCATTTTTTACCTGCCTCAGTCCACAGAATTGATTACATCTCTCCCTGTCCAGGAGAATTACTGAAGTGCTTGTGAATATCTGGATAGCACTAAATGCCCAAATCTCAGACCAAAACCTGTCCTGGCTGGAGCTGCTGTGACAGACACGTCCCACAGCCTGGCAGGCTGATTAATGACACCAAAACAGCTTTAAAATCCCAATTTTCATCAGTATCCAAGCCTTCAGTTATTCATCTGCTTCACTTGGAAAGAACCATCACCAACGAGTTCTTGAAATGTACTTAAATATGTGCTCTGCAAACCTCGTTAGCCTAATTCACTCCAGGAAATTAGCTGCTTTCTATGCAATAAATGCACTTTTCTCCACGCTCCCCACAAGAACGAATTCCTCTCTCCAAATGAAGAGGTGAACACGACACTCTGTGCGTTTCAACCTCCCCAGAAGGTGCCAGGAGCTGCTCCAGCAGCAGTGGCTCGGGCTCTGCCCAGCATTACCTCGTGGGTAGATCTGGAGAGGCTCTATCAACTGGCCATTCACTTGCTGCTCCATCACAGTGGAGTAATACTGCAAAAAAAAACCCAAAAAAAGAGATGAGTCAGGAACCCGGCAGTGGTGAAAGCACTTGTGGATTGTTTAATTCTGTGCATTTTCATTTTCTGCCTAACTGCCACGGTGCAGGTCAGCCTTCAGATGGCTCTGCAGTGCTCCCACAGAAAGGAATTGAAACAGGGAGCCGTGGGGCCACAGGGATCTGCTCCTGCCTCAGCAGGGAGACCTGGGAATGCTCCAGCAGGAGAGGACATGAGATATTTACAGCATGGAATACTTACAGCAAATGCAGCAGCTGGAGGAGCCAGGAAAACCAAACACGGCCACTAAGACTTGGTGCAAATCAACCCCAAATATCCCCTAAATTACCCCAAAACTGGGCAGCTTGAAAGCTCCAAGGGAATCCCTAACTTACCCCAGAACTGGGCAGCTTGACAGCTCCAAGGGAATCCCTAACTTACCCCAGAACTGGGTGGTTTGACAGCTCCAAGGGAATCCCTAACTTACCCCAAAACTGGGCGGTTTGAAAGCTCCAAGGGAATCCCAAAGGGACCTGGAATTCTGATGAAGATCAGCACAGAGGGATCCCAAAAGACCCCAAGAAGCCCCTGCAGGCATCCCGAGACACTGAACAGGAGCTGCTGCAGTGACCCTGGGATGATTCTGGGTTAAAAACCCCTCAGAATGGGCAAAAAGGGCTGGAAAAGGAGCTGAGAGCACCAAAACCCGGGAAGATGCTGCTGCTGGGAGAGCTGGGAATGCTCCCCTGGAGAAGGGAAGGACCCAGGGAGAGCTCAGAGCCCCTAAAGGGCTCCAGGAGAGCTGGGGAGGGACAAGGGATGGAGGGACAGGACACAGGGAGTGGCTTCAGAGTGGGAAAGCAGAGATTTAGATGGATCTTGGGAAGGAATTCCTGGCTGGGCTGGAATTCCCAGAGCAGCTGGGGCTGCCCCTGGATCCCTGCAGTGTCCCAGGCCAGGCTGGAGCAGCCTGGGGGGTGGAAGCTGTCCCTGCCCATGGGATGAGCTTTCAACTTTTGAATTCCCACTCCACCAACAGAATTCCACGAGCTGCAGACACCTCCACACAGGAGAGGAACACTTCTGATCCCTCCCTGGAATAACCAACTAAAACAAACACACCTGAGAGCGCTTCCTGCCCCCAAAAAATGTAACAGAGGGGGAGAGAGGGAGGAAAAACCCTCTCCATTACTCACCAGTGATGACAAGTAAATGAAATATCAATCATGTAAGCTGTCAACCTTTTGGGACAGCAATAACTGTTAACAAGTAGTCTGGAAAAATTGTCTGAAAATGACTTGTCCTCCACACGCCGGCGCTGGAGGTTTCCATGGAAAATTAAGATGCCAGTGGCTATTTGGAACATTGTTCAGGTATTCTTTTTAATGGGAAATTTGCCACTTATTGATCCAGAGCGTGTAGCCCTTGCTTCCAGAGAGCTGCGAGCAACTTTCCAATCAGTGGCTGTCAAAAAAATTACTGCCTTTTTATACACATACAAGACAACAGCTCCAGAGCAGCTCCACGGCGTCCTTAATTAACTGCACTGAAAAAAAATCCCATTTACAGCCCCCCAAAGTCAGCCTGATTCGAAGCATTTTTGTATAATCTGAGAGAATTCCAGACCTGAATCAAGTTCTTGTCAAATTCATAAGGCAAAGAACCTAAAGGGAAGGTTCAAAATAATTCAAAATATCAAAATGACCCCAAATAAATGTCATAATGACCCCAAATAAATGTCATAATGACCCCAAATATCTTCCCAGCTAAATTATGTTCCAAAGTCCAATTTCAGGGAATTTTTTTCTCCTTAAACTGAAAAAAATCCGCTTTATTTACATTTTAGAGAACACCTGCACCACATCAAAATTCCCTGAAATACTTTCCCAGCTGGCCAATCCTCCAAATATTTGTTGCAGGCCTCAAAATGAGTGTTTCTCTTCCCCAGGATGATGAAAAGAATTCATTTCCTAGGCTCAGAACATTTGTTTCCTGGTAAACACATCCCAAAACGAAGCCCACGGGATGTGAGGAAGTTCCACCATCAGTGCAACACTCAAAAAAAAAAATTAGTTTAAAACCGAGGAGAAAAATTTTTCAGAGAAGAAGAGCTGCTGGAGCAGAAAGAAGTCATTTCCAGGCATCCCATAATTTTGCAGGGAAAGCAGAGAGTTGGGCAATCAGAACTCTAATGTACTGAAACTTTAACAGTGAGCTTGGAAGCATAGCAAAAAAAAAAATGACCTTCCCAAGGCAGGATTAATCTGGAGGCTGCGCCAGGAAAACTCAAAGTTTTCCAATTTGGAGGCAAAAAATGGCTGAGATTTTCCCAGGAAAAGAGAGAACCACGAGGAATTCTGGGGGGGAGGGATCTCCAGCACCCAAAAAGGGAGGGAAAAGGGGCTGAGAGCAGCAAAATCCCAAAAAACACCTGGAGGATGGGGATGAGCCCGGCTGGGAGAGCAGGGAATGCTCCCCTGGAGAAGGGAAGGATCCAGGGAATCCTCAGAGCCCCTAAAGGGATCCAGGACAGGGACTGGGGACAGGGGAGGGAGGGACAGGACACAGGGAATGGCTTCAGAGTGGCAAATGGGAAAGCTGGGTGGGATTTTGGGAAGGAATTCCTAGCTGGGCTGGAATTCCCAGAGCAGCTGGGGCTGCCCCTGGATCCCTGGAACGGATCCCTGGAGCAGCCTGGGGCACTGGGAGGTGTCCCTGGCTGGGGTTTCAGGTTCCTCCCCACCCAAACCAGTCTGGGATCCTCTGAGCTCCTCCAGAATCACCTCCGGGTGCTCCCTCTGCCAGGTCCTTTGTGGGAATTTTGATCCTTCTGGCCCACAGGGAACATCCCCATTTTTTTTAGCGTCTTGCTCACCCATTTCCTTTGAAAAGAGAAGTCCAAGGATTTTTTTTGCCCCGCTCTATTCAAATGGTTCTGCTGCCATCAGCAACTGCACCCTTCCCCTTCTGCAGGAGATTGCTATTAATATATTTATTAATATTTGGGATAGATTCATTTGTATTTGTGGGGATCCAGACCTCACACACCCCCACCTACACAAAGGCACACGCAGCCACATCCATCTCCCCTGGAAAAACACAAAACACATCTTGAAATCCTCTCTGAAGACTGAGCCTGCAGCTACAATGAAACTCCTCCGTGAGGAGGGGTGAAGCAGTCTCCAGATGAAAGTAGATTTTGAAAAATTTTTACAGCCCAGGGGTTCATTTTTAATGAGCCGTTACTTTAAGTACTGCATAAAAAATACAAGAAATTGATAGTCCATTTAGCCTGCACTATACCTAATGCAAAAGTCATTAAGATGCATTACTCTTAATGTTTATGATATGATCTGTAAGTGAACAAGTCTTTTTTCTTCTCTGAAGTCGAGCCTGGCCACGGATCTGGTGTGAAAGCACCTCCACGCTGCATCCAGAATACCAAAAATCAGAATTTCACACGGGGATGCGGCCCAGTCAGACACTGGGGACAAAAAAAAACACCAAGAAAAAATGATCAACGCGGGGGAAACGAGGATTTGTGGCAGTGTACTCACATAGGACAGCATGGCCTTCATCTCCTCGTCGCTCCTGACCGTGATCCGATCCCCATCCTCATCCTCATCTGCCAGAGGAAGGCACCAGGTGAGCAAGGAAAGGACAGGGACAATGCTGACAGGCAAGGCTTGAGCTGGACTTACAGCAGCAGAGAACATTAAAAATCTAAAAGAGACAGGCCAACTGCACGGGAGAAATAATAATGCACTAATTGCACATAATCTGCAAATATTGATTAACAACAACTGGGATTTTTGTCTAAAAAGGGGCACAAAGTGCTCAGAACTTCACTGCCAGCAGGTTTTTTTTAGTGCCAGAACTTCTCCCAAAGCTGAGCACCTTGCCCAAGCTGGAATTGCCTCCCCAAAACCTTCCCCGGGCTGGAATTCCCTCCCCAAAACCTTCCCCGGACTGGAATCCCCTCCCCAAAACCTTCCCCAGGCTGGAATTCCCAAGAATCTGGGGGGAAAAACCCTCCAAGAACCTGGGGAAAACCCCAAGAATCTGGGGAGGAAAAAAAAAAAAAACCAACAACAAGAAGAATCTGGAGGGAAAAAATCCAAGCCAAGGAATTCAAATTGTGTGAGAAAAGGACTTTGTTCATTCTGCCTCTGAAAAGGTAATAATGAAAAAAAAAATCCTAAAATTATTTTAAAAATCCCAAAACCAAAAAACCCAAAGCAATGCAGAAGAGTAAAACATAAAAACCTCAAATCTGAAGTTTAAAACAGGAAGAGAGCTACTGGAGCACCACACATCCACAAGAGGGATCAGAGGGAGAGCAGAAGAGGGATGAATTTGTGGATAAAAGGTTTGGGGAGAGGGAACAGACTGAGCTGGGACCATTAAAAAAAAAAAAAAGGGGGAAAAGGAAAATTCTAGCACAATATTCAGAAAAGTTCCACATTATCCCTTTGAAATTACTGAGATATTAACTCAGTTCCCAGCTGCAGAATTCCTGATGGTGGTACAAACAGAAAGAGTTAAAAATACGTGGATGAAGAGGCAGAGAAAAATAAAACTTCATCTAAACTAATCAGGCAAAGAGCAAAACCAGAAGAAAATCAGTCCTGAGCCTGAGCAGAGCTCCTTTACCATCCCAAAGTGGATCCAGAAAGATTTCCAGGCTTCCCTCCTTGCCTACAGCACTCAAACCTGATTTTCCAGCACGTTAGGGAAGCAAGAGTAGAACCAAAAATAAAAAATCCCCCTGTCCTGGCTGGGTTTTTTAGCAGCACTTCGAATGGAGGAAGAAATCCTCAGAAGGCAGCAGAGAGCAGCAGATGGGAAACCAACACCGAGCAGCAAAACTCCCCAAATCTGCAGCGAGCAGAACAGGGCACGCGGGATAAAGGATGCTGAGGGGCCAGATGTTGTCTCTGGGGTTTGGAGAGCAGGGGGAAATCTGGATTTCCGTGCTGGGGCTGGGAACACCAAAATACAAACCACAGAAAGCTGGGAGGGAGACAACGATCCCCACCTGAGGCGGCCGTGGAGAGCAGAACTTCAAAAATCCAGGGGGGGGGGAAAGAGAAAAAAACCCCAAAAAGCATCAATATCCACAGCATATTTGAGCTGGCAGTTAAATGGCAGGGAAATGGGCTCGGCAGCTGGAAATGACAGACTAGAGACACGCAGGGAAGGCGCAGCAGCAGATGTTGGGAGGCAGAACGAAAAGCAGGATTTTGCAGGAAACTCCTGCACACGGAGCTGCTCCCGTGGGCGCTGCCCTGATGGAGCATGAGGCTCAAAGCCAGCTAACGGGGGACGTGGGAGGGGTGGCACACAAATATTAACAGCAAATAACACCAAATAAAGTGAAGAAAGGCATCAATGGCGAGGCTCTGGAAGCTCAGGTCTGGTGAGCAGGGCAGGGAAAACGCCGAGGTTCAGAAATTAAACTTGGTTTTGGGAGAGGAAAAGGCAACGTGTGAAAAGATAAAGAGCATTAAACAGGACTGGAAGGACCATAAATCAATATTTCCCTTGATTATCCACAGACAGAATGAGCCCCAAAGCTCTAAAAAGGGGAGAAATGAAAATAAAATGATAAAAATGAAAGGCCCTGTCCCAAGTCTGCTCTCTCTCCCTCACTCAGATCTTGCCATCCCCTCCATCCAAAGGAAAACAGAGGGAAAAATATAATAAAGATTATAATTTCCTTTCATCTCAAAGGAAAAACAGAGGGGAAAATATAATAAAAATTAAAAGAGCAGCAGGAGCCTCCTCCATTTGGAGGAAAACTCCAATTTTTCAGTGTTTCATCCCCTGGGGCACTCCCCTTTGCAGCTGACTGCTCTCCAGACAGGACAATCCCCCAGGAACCCCTTAAAAAATAAAAATAAACAGGGTTTAAAGCACAGATATTAGCCTAAATACTTGCTGGGAGGATTGGAGGAGTACAATTTTAGGCTGAGACCTACAGGTAGTTTATACTTTTCATTTAATTTGAGCAATAAAATTGCACTGAGGAGCAAGAGCGTGGTAAGGTCAGGCTGGTAATTAAAGCTCCTGTGTGGAAATATTCCAGATGTGATTAAATAATAAAATATTGCTTGCTTTAGTGCCATTATTAAAGTTGCATTAATGCATAAATATTTAACCATGACATATAATGAATACCACTTATCTTAAAACAATAAATATAATCAGAATACAATAACACGAAAATTATTTCTTTATTTCAGTTAGGGCCCAGCAACATGACAAAGAATTGGCTGACAAAAGTCACACTTACACTCAAATGCTGTGGTCGTTGCATCTGGCAAAACTTGACCAATGACATCCTAAAAACGGAAGGGAAAATCCATTACATACCAAATGGGAAAAGGCTGATTGGCATTAAATCACTTGAACCCCTCCCCACTGCCCCAAAACGAGGAAGCTTTTAGGGCACAACACAGATCTGCTCCCATCGTGATGGTTTTTCTCCTCCATCTCCATGAGACCTCCAGGAAAACTCATCTCTTCCCAAATAATTCCCTCCTAATTGCAAACAGCTCCGTGCTCTCTGCTCCTGCAGGTGGAAAAAATCCATTTTTTCCTTGGGTCATAAAAAAATGGGCACCTAACTGACCAAAACCAGCCATAAAAAGAGTTTTAGGAATTTTTTTTTGCTTTAAAAGCCCATTTGCTCCTGTTTGGAGGGTTCTGTCAGCCTCACCTGGGATTTTGAACTTCTCCAAAACTCAAGAGATGCATTCAAAAACTGGGGGGAATTCACTGGAACCCCCAAAGCAGCAGAGACAGAACCTGAGGCAGCTCCACAACACCAAACACAGAAACACCTCCAGTCCCACAGCCCTGCTCCAACCCAGATGGATTTTACAGGTACCAAAGAAGAACTTTTATCTTTCTTTTAGCCAAACCACACCAACACCTCCAGTTCCACATCCCTCCTCCAACCCAGATTTTTTTGCTAATACCAGAGAAGCTCTTTGTATCATTTTTTCAGTTTTTATCATTTTTTCCAGCCAAAACACCCCAACGTTTCCAGCTCCAACCCAGCCATTTTTGCTGCTACCAGAGAAGAGCTTTGATTATTTTTTCAGCTTTTCCCATTTTTCCAGCCAAACCACACCAACACTTCCATTTCCAATCCCTGCTCCAACCCAGATTTTTTTTTTACTGGTACCAGAGAAGAGCTTTGACCATTTTTCAGCCAACATTTCCACTTCCAATCCCTGCTCCAACCCAATTTTTTTTTCTGCTACCAGAGAAGACCTTTGATAATTTTTTCAGCTTTTCCCATTTTTCCAGCCAAACCACACCAACACTTCCACTTCCAATCCCTGCTCCAACCCAGCCATTTTTGCTGATACCAAAGAAGAGTTTGACCATTTTTCAGCCAAAATTTCCACTTCCAATCCCTGCTCCAACCCATTTTGGTTTTTTTTTCTGCTACCAGAGAAGAGCTTTGACCATTTTTCAGCTTTTATCACTTCTCCAGCCAAACCACACCAACACTTCCAATCCCTGCTCCAACCCAGCTTTTTTCCACGGGTACCACAGAAGCTCCTCTATCACTTTCCCAGCTTTTATCATTTTCCAGCCTCCCCTTTGCTGCCAACCCACGAGGAGCCACATCAGGGCACGGCCCCGACGCCCAGCGTGGCTCTGCCTCTCCCTGTGCCTCCTGCCAGCCCCGGGGAAAATGAACTTTTTGAGATGAATGAAGCCTGGGATTTATTGCAGCCCATCCCCTGAGCCTCTCGGGGTGCTCAGCACCCCCTGCCCCAGCTCCACTGCTGTCCTGCCACTTCTGCTCTCTCCATTTTTCCCTTTCATCCGAAGGGGTGAAATTAAAGATTCCGTGTCGCGGAGATGTGATTAATAACATGTGAAAGCAGCACAGGATTTCCACAGAGCCAACTGAAGCAAACAGGAAATGTAAAACTTTCTGCTGGTGTCTTAGACGTGAAAATAAATCAAGAAATGTGATTCAAGCTATTAAGAGACGTGCAGTGTGGCTTAATTGTGGAATTGTAAATCTGTAGAGGGGGGAAAAAATAGGGGAAAAAAGCCACCAAAATATTTCCATGTCGATAAAAACTCTTCCACTCTCCAGGGTTTCCCAGCCTCTGTCAAAAGCCACTATTTCTAATAAGAAATTAGCCTTGCCTACACAGAAGACTGTACTAATTATTTCCAAATCATTCATTTAAACATTGGAAATTCCTCAGCAAACACTCTTTAACTGTGTTAAATTTAAGCCCCTGGTAAATGTTCATCTGTGGGCACATGGATGTTTCTAAGAAATTGATTTTAAAATTGTTTAAAAATTGGATTTAAGGGGTGTGGAAGCTTCAGAGGCAGCTCTGACAACCCCAAAATCCTGCTCGGAAAACTCCAAACCTCCCAAAGCTCTAAAATAGCAATTAAAAAAAAAAAAAAAAATCTTATTTTTATCTTATCTGCACCCCTCCAGAATAACTTTTTCTGTGTATTGAGACTTCTTCAATAGTAAGTAATAATCAAAAAGTAATTAATATTTCAGTAACAGCCAACAAGTGAATTACACACCCCAACTCTTGCACTAAAGAAACACCAACAGCCCCCAAAGCTTTGCCCAGCTCACAGTAATTCCATGAAATGAATGAATCTGAGAGAAACCAGGCTGGCAGGGCGTGCAGGCAGGGAAATCCCATCACTGTGGAATTCCCAAAGTGTCTGCAGCAGCTCCATCCCATTTCCACCCCCCAGACCTCGGGCTGACCCAGGATTAAAGGATTATTCCAAATTTCAAAGGATTACACGTGCACGGGGGATTTTCTGCTGTCACAACAGAGATTGTGAGCAATAAAATACTCCCACTTGGAGGCAGATGATAATATATTATATTATGTCATATAATAAACATAATACAATAAATATAATATAATATAATAATATAATATTTTTATTTTATAATAAAATACTACCCACTTGCTGAAGAGGGTTTATGTAAGGCGTACAGAACTGAAAAGCCCCTAAAAATAAGGAGAAAAATCAGGGAACAGCAGGTGCAAGAGGAACTCCAAAACCAAATCTGTTCTCTGGAGGAGCACGGGTGAGAAAGCAGAAAACGTGAAAGCTCTGCTCAAATGCCAGGGTAAATATTGAACCCAGGGCAAATACTGAACCCACAGCCCTCATGTTCCAATTAAATTTGTTTTATCTCGCTATGACAACGTGAAGTTACTCAGAATTAACACCAAGTGCTTAAATACCAGTGACAGGAGGAATGCAGACAGCTTGAGGGGAAAAAAAAAAATAAGCTTATTGTAATTCATTTAGTGGGGCCTTAAAAATAAAGCTATTTACTGGTAACTTTATTGGCCTGCAAAGCTGATACACAGAGAACTCATCTCAAGTGACACCATGAAGAACAGCTCTGAAAATGAGGATGGAAATAAACTTGCACATCAGCCTTAAATGCTGCACTCACTGAGAGGCAAAAGTAATAAAAATCAGCTTAAAAATTACCTAAAAATATAAAATAATAATAATAATTTCACCAGCCTGAAAGGCTGCAAGGCTACCCCCACTGGGAGGCAAAATGAACAAAAATCAGCTTAAAAAATCACCTAAATAGATAAAATAATAATAATAAATTCACCAGCCTGAAATGCTGTAAGGCCACACTCACAGGGAGGCAAAATCAACAAAAATCAGCTTTAAAATCATCTAAATATATAAAATATAACCTCAAAGATAATTTTTTGGGGGCTTTCTGAACACAGAGCAGCCCACGGGACCCACCTGGAAGGAAGAGGAGCCCAAATCAGCTCTCACGGATGCAAATTCTGGGATGTGCCCCTGGTTTGGGGCTGGCCCCAAATGCGGCTCTGCAGCTGGACAGAACATCCCAAAAACCCCTCGGGACACGGCACAGGGATGGGATGGAGCCCGCAGAGCTCCAGGCAGCCCCACAAGGGTTGTTCAGAGCCTGAGACAACCCCTGGGCACTGCTGGCTCTTCTGCTTGGGGAGACCTCCTTGGGTTGCTGTTCCCCAGGGAGTGACCTCAGCAGGGAACACCTGAATTTTCCCCAGGCTCTTTAATTGTTCCTGCAGCAATTAAATTCCTGAAACCCTCTGGAACTGCCTGCCAGGTGGGAGCAATCACCCTGAGGGCACACAGGAGGGTCAGCAACAGCCCTGTGTCCCAGCCCCAGGTGGGGACACACCCAGCACTCCTGAGCGGATTGGAACTTTATCTTATTTATTTTATTTTAATTTATTTCATTTAATTCCTGTATTTATCTGACCCAGCACTCCTGAGTGGACCGGAGCCTTACTTAATTTATTTTATTTTAATTGAATTTATTTCATTCCTGTACTGATCTGACCAATTAAGTCCAGGTGGATGCTGGGATGGCACCTCCTGAAACACAACCACCAACACCTGACTGCAACAGCCTGACGGGGGCGAATGAAATTCTCATCAGCACCACAGCTGGGGCAGGGCAAGAACAGGGTGCCCAGAGCGCCCCAGATCCCTGCGATGGCCCAGGCCTGGCACAGTGGAAGGTGTCCTGATGGCACCTGCAGCATCCTCCCGAAACCTCGCCACGCCGGCGCTGTCCCGGGACAGGCGTTTGTGTCAACCCCTGCGAAAACCACCCTCCCGTTAAACACTCGGCCGAAACGCGCACCAGAAACACCTCCCGCCGTGCCGGGAGCCATTCGGACACCCTGTGCGGGGCGGTGGCATCTCCTGACGGCCGGCACGGGGGTCCCGGCGGCATCCCCTGGGTTGGGAGCGGGGTCCCGGTGGCATCCTGGCATCCTCCGGGTTGGGAGGGGGGATCAGTGGCATCCCCCGGGTCGGCACGAGGGTCCCGGTGGCATCCCCCGGGCCGGGAGGGTGGATCAGTGACACCCCCCGGGCCGGCTCGGGGGTCCCGGTGGCATCCCCCGGGTTGGGAGCGGGGTCCCGGTGGCATCCCCCGGGTTGGGAGCGGGGTCCCGGTGGCATCCCCCGGGTTGGGAGCGGGGTCCCGGTGGCATCCCCCGGGTTGGGAGCGGGGTCCCGGTGGCATCCCCCGGGCCGGGAGCGGGGATCAGTGACACCCCCCGGGCCGGCTCGGGGGTGCCGGTCCCGGCCGGCCTCACTCACCAGCACATCCCTGAAGAGCAGCTGGGGCGCGGAGTGCACGGTCCAGTCCACGGCGGCTCCGTCGGGGATCTTGATGCGGATGACGAGCGCCTGGCTGTCCATGGCGCCGCAGGGGCCGCAGAGCAGCCAGAGCATCCCCGCCCCGCGGGCTCACATGCTGCGGCCGCCGGGCCGGGCCGGGCCGAGCCGAGCCGGGCCGGGCACAGCCTGCACCGCCCTCCCGCAGGAAGGAGCCGCTGCCCCGGAACCAAAACGCAGCCCGGGAGGAGGAGATGTACGGCGGCAAGAGGAGGAGGAGGAGGAGGAGGAGGAGGAAGGGGAGGCGGTGCCGTGGGCGGGAGGAGGCGGGCCCGGCTCCGCGGTTAATTTCTCTTTCCTCTTTCTGTGCCTTGTGTTTTGACGGGAAAAGCGCAGCTAAAGCGGGTCCTGCTGGGCCGGGGTTCCCGCTGGAAGCGGTGCAGAGCTCCCGGGGCTCGGAGGGACCGCCTGGAGCTGCTCCGGGCTGTCCCATCACGAACACAACCACAGACACAAACCGAGACCCAAACACAACCACAGACCCAAACACAGCCTGAAACACGACCACCGGGCCGCGCCAGGGGCGCTGCCATCGCCTGCCCGCGGAGCTCGGGGAGTCACCGCCCCTGGAAGTGCCCGGGATGTCCGGAGGTGGCACTCGGGGACACGGGGAGGGGCATTGCGGTGCTCGGTGAGGCTCGGGGCTTCCGTGCCCGGCTCTGCCCATCCCTGCCTCGGTGTCCCTGCGGAGCAAACTGGGAATGGGCACTGGGAAGGGGCACTGGGAATGGGTATGGGAACGGGCACTGGGAACGGGCACTGGGAAGGGCCTCTGGGAATGGGTATGGGAATGGGTAGGGGAATGGGTGCTGGGAGCACTGGGAATGGGCACTGGGAATGGGCGCTGGGAATGGACACTGGGAACGGGCACTGGGAATGGGCACTGGGAATGGGCACTGGGACGGGCACTGGGAAGGGCCTCTGGGAATGGGTAGGAGAATGGGTGCTGGGAGCACTGGGAATGGGCACTGGGAACGGGCACTGGGAACGGGCACTGGGAATGGGCACTGGGAAGGGGCACTGGGAATGGGTATGGGAACGGGCACTGGGAACGGGCACTGGGAAGGGCCTCTGGGAATGGGTAGGGGAATGGGTGCTGGGAGCACTGGGAATGGGCACTGGGAACGGGCACTGGGAATGAGCACTAGGATGGGCACTTGGGCACTTGGACAGGCACTGAGAATGGGCACTGGGATGAGCACTGGGACAGGCACTGGGAATGGGCACTGGGATGGGCACTGGGACAGCCCTACACCTGCAGGACAGCTTAGGGAAGGGCTCGGGGCAGTGGTGCCAGCAGTGTCACACACTGGTTCCTCCACGTGCCAGCTGAATTCTGCCATCTCTGAGTTCCCCCCGTCTGTCAGGGATGCAGCTGAAATCAGCCCTGTCCAAACCACGATCCGTCTTTCTGATGGATGAAAATCCCTGTCCACCTCAGGAACAGTGTTTTGACAGCTGTGCCATCACAAAATGCCAAATTCAGCTTTTTAAACAAGCTTTTCACTGCCACAAGTCGCAGGGAGAGCTCTCTGCTCCGCACAGCTCTGCAGCATAAAACAATCCACTTCTTTTTTTTTTTTTAAAGAGAACGGCATTAATCTCAATTGTGGGCTATTGATCCGTGCATTTTATCACACTCTCTCACATTATCATCTCTGACAAACTGGACTATTTGAGTTATTTTATCAATTTAGAGGGGGCGAATGGGAGGTATATTTAATTCCTGAAACGTCTTCAAGCTTCTTCATATTCGAATTCTACTTTGTTTCAGCTTTAGGAAAAAAAAAATTCAATGGCCATTAACAGAGATAAATTCTCTCTCTGTTCAATAACTTTATAATTTAGTTCCTATACTAAAAATTAATAGAGCCCCAGCTCCTAAGGTTCTAAGGGACTGGTGGTGCCCACACAGACATCTTCCTGCTCAAATGAACCTTTTACCTGCAGTCCCTGTGTACCTCTCACTCAGCTCCATTTCAATCAGAGTCATTTTCTATTAAATTTTAAAGAATAGGACACAAAATGATGGAATTTCTATAGACCTGCAATTTTTCTAAAATGTCTTCTTCATTTATGAGACTATGGGGAAAACCAACTCAATTTGCCAAATTTGCATAAATATTACGTCGATTTTCCAGGGCTAATCACAGCCTTAATCCCCCATTCTGATTTGTGTAATCAAACTTGAAGGGTTTTTATATCTTGAGAAGTACAGCACATCAAGCACGTATTTATTGATACAGGTTTGGTCTTGCCACAGACTTCTTTAAAACCCAAGTTTAATCAGAAATTTTCATTTGAAATAGACCATTTGAAACAAATGGTTGATATTTATTTTATCATGCTGCAGAAGTTTTGCTATGAGATGTCACCAACATTTTAATATATATATTATATATATATGTATTTTATATATATATATATATATATATATAAATAAATGTTGGGGGGAAGATTGGTGTGAGAACACAATCCTTGATTTTTTTTAATATAAAATATTTTTGAAGTTCTGCATTTGAGTAGCCCACCTGTAAAAACTTCAAGTTCCCAGTACAAGAATTCCAGAATCCCCATTAAAAATAATTTAAATAATTAAAAGCCCGATTTTCCCCACTAACTGCAGACAACACAACACTGACAACCACATCTCCAAAATGATTGTTCACCCCCCAGGGAACGCCACCCAAAACCTGCAAAGGAAGGAGTTTTCAGTGCTTTAATTACAGGATGGTGAAGCCCCCAGCTTGTGTAAATTCAGGTTTTTAGCGGTGAGGGGGAAGAGCCTCCCTCGGTGGCTGCCAGCACTGCCACTCGCAGTGTGCTGCTGCTCTCTGCTGCTTCCCAGCGCCGCTGGAGAGCACCGGGAGCATCCCGAGCTGCCCACGGCCAGCACAGAAATATTTATTTCCAGAATGCTGACACAGTGAGGAGGAAAATCGTTGGAATCTCGCAGGAGTCTCGGTGAGGATGGAAGAACGCTGTCTCCCAGGGATTTGCTTAGCGGGGTAATTTACTCCAAAAGTAAGGAAGGAAGTTATTGCTTGGTTAATTCCCACTGCAAAGGAAGCTGCCCAGCACAAGGAATTTTCTATTTTTGCTCTGTCACAAACACCCTGTGAGGGAGTTTTGGGTCCCTCCAGCAGAACTCTGTAAAAAGAAGAGGGAGGAGAACAAGAGCTGCTTCCCCTGGCCCTGCTCTCGAATATTGCTGTGGCAGGGTGTGGATTCAGCTTTTCCTGGCCTGAGGAGGGAGGTGGGAGCTCATTCTCAGGAGCGGGATGGGTGAAAATGCCCAGCAGTGAATGAGAACCAAGATTAGGATTCCCAATCCCTCCAGTCCTGCTCTCATCCCCTTGGATAAAAGGAGGCACAGGAGGGATGGAGGCAGAAAATGCTGATTCCACTCTGGATCCCACTCAGCATCTCCAACAATCTCATTATTACTAGAATTTTTCCAGCTATGTCCTAGAAATAATTACATATATATAAAATATACATACACACACATATATATATACACACATATAAATAATATATAATATAAACAACACAATAATATTATAATATTGTAATAAAATGTATAATAATAAATATATAATATAAACAAAATACTAATATAATTTTATAGTAATTTAATAAATTATATAATATTATAATAAAATAGTATAATATAAATAATATGTAAATAATGTATGACCTAGGAATAATGTGTATTTCTTACGTAACAGGCTAAATAATTCCCATTTAACTGTGAAAATATTTTGGAATACTGCTGTTACCAGTGCTGTGCCACCTTACCTGTAATTCAGACACTGAGTACAAAACACACCTGGAGGAATCGGGATCTCTGTGCCAGCCCTTGCTTCAGCAAATTCAATTTATCATCCCTGCTTCCTCCCTGCACCAGTTTCTAGGCTGCAATTATAAACAACAAAGGACAAATTCTCAGTTTCCTGGAGAAAAATGTACCTGATGGTTGTTTTAGGAACTCGCATTTTCCTGTCTTTTTGGAAAGATACTAATGTCTAACTTTCTGTGTTGATAAATAACGTATCACGGTGAAATTCACTTTTTTTTTCCTTTCAACTGCCTGTGAGTGCAGCAAACTGAATTCCCTCGGGCTGGTGAAAAATAGGTCAGCAGTGTCCAGGCTTTCTAAAGATATTCCTCCCTGAAAGGCATCTCCTGGAAAGACTCACCAAGTGCACCATGGATAGGTTCAGATTCCTTCAAAATGGCATTAAAGCTCCCCCCTGCCCCTCCCAGGCACTGCAGCCTCTCTGCAATACAAAGGGACTGTCTGGGACACAAACAGCAGGAAATAAATTCCCCTTCTTTTCAGTCCACAGGGAAATTCACCGGCCTCAAGCAGATCTTTTAAAGCTCTTTTTTTTTTTCCACAGCAAACCCAACTCAGACTGAAAGAAAACATAACAACAGTGAGCTCGATTTAGGCTAAATGAGCAAATATTTAGTTTTTGCTTTAGATGATGAATAACTTTGGGAAACAAGCAGATTCTGCGATGCACAGCGACAAGGTAACTCCAGCAGTTGGGCTGTGTGTGGTTAATGATGCTCCTGTACCCCTTCAGACCAGCTCCAGGGGCTGCATAATTGTTTTTCTGTCAACCTATAAATTCTTGAGTAACAACAAAATTATTGTGATTTTTCTTCCTAAATAATTCATATCTCACAAAGTACATGAGCAGGCCCATGAATCACTGAGCATGTAACAATCATATCTAATGGCATTTCTTCTTTTAAGGAAAAAAAAAAGGGTTTGACTTTGCAATCTTGTTCAAAAATCAGTGTTCTGATCTGATAGCTACATTTTAAACTTGAAAGTTCCCTTGAACAGAGTTTTTGTCAGAAGGATTGCTTTTCATCACGTTTTCCACTTTTAATTCTATTAGGATTATTAATATCACTGCAAGAAATAAATTTGGTTTATAATGAACTACAACAGGGCTCATAAACTGTGCTTAAAGCGATGCAATTACTTTCAAAATCACTGTATGTTGTTTGTATTCAACTTTTTAGGACTTAAATGCAAAACCAACATCTTATTCAATTTTTTTCTAGAAATAAAATAAATCTTTCAAGCAAACTTGCAATATATTAGTGTCACTTTTTATTCTATATTCCCTGGCTGCAGTGCTGAAGCTGCCACTTGTTCTTAGGTGTATTTAAACTGAAAACTACAGCCCAAAATTTAAATCATGACTTCTATTTCCAGAAATAGGGAAAGAAATCAAGACAGCTCTCAGAATTATTAACTCACTTTTCTGTAGTGAACATGATTAAGGGGTTACAGCAAAAGCCAATATAAATTAAATGGCCACAGTAAATAATACATGAGGCAAAATCCCTTTTGTTTCAGGAAAAGTTGCTCTAAACCAGAGGCCTAAGGGCATTCAACTATTAAAAAAATACCTAAATTTCATTCAATAATAACAACATACATCAGGGAGATCTATAATTATTGTTTGTGAGGAGATTTAGGTCAACACACAAGGTAAGGTAAGGACAGATTTAAATTCTGCCCAAGTCAATGGAAGGTCAGCAGGAGAAAAGCTCTGGAAATTGCTCCAGGGAAAGAGAGGGGAGCAGGAAAAGAGCACAAAAACTGATTTTTCAGACAATATGAGAGTACTAATCATAAATATTGAGGAGTTCCAATCCAATCTTTAAATCCAGAATTAATTTACAGTGGAGGAAAAAAAAGTTAAGAACTTTGTGTTGAACTGGGTCCACCTGGATCAGTTCATCAACTGGTGATAAAAAGTGTGATCGTAAATCTACAAATATTTAAATAAAACCAACTGCCTGGACCACGTTTGCATCAGCAGCCCCAAAACTTCAGGCAAACAAACAAACCCAACGTCTGAGCACAATTTGGAGACAGCAGCAGCAAAGGGCATTTCTTGGGGTAACTCATTAGCGCCGCGGAGTCTCAGGTGAAACATTTATCAAGCATACAAAAAGGCCTAAAAGTGAAATATAGTAATTAAGAGCTGGGCTTTATCGATTGCGTGGCTTAAGTAATTTTTCAGAAGCCACGTAAGATTTAATAAGTATAAGTAGTTAAAGATCCTGCCTTGGCCCTGCCATTAGAGTGTAATTGAAGCGGTGAAAAAGATCAGCTGAACGTGTGTTGATTACCACCTTATCTTTGAAAGGCAATTAAGCACCTCAATCATTGCAACAAGATTTGATTGTGCAGCCTTTATTGGACATTGATCTTTCAGCAAAGCAGCTGCATTTCCCATTAACTGACAGCGGCAGAGTTTAACTGGGACACCCGAGCCCGCTGACCCGGCCGAGGGGTGACACAGCAGCTCCCGCAGCTTCAGGTGCCCACGAGGATCATTATTATTTCAAGAGGTGCTACAAGGAGGAGCCACCCGATCCTCAGGATCTTGTTTCTCTGGAGTAGTTAAGAGAGGTGAAACAAAGCTCTGGGACGTCATCCCTCCCTCGTTTAAACATCAGCAAAGGGATAATTAAGGCGAGGCTCGCAGGGGGAACTAAACTTTGTTTGGAACGGGAGGCAGAGCAAATCAAACCTGTCAGAAGTCAAAAGGGTCATTTTGTGGATCAATTATTCCTGAGTGCTGCACAATTTCGTACGGAGTGGTACGAATCTTCCTGGCCAAAGCTTGAGTGGTAAAAAACAGAGGCTAAGAAGTCGGTATTTATAGCAAAACGAGAGTGAAAGTCAGATGGAACATCTCACCTTTGAAAACAAGCTGCTGGGTTTATAGTCACACATGAAAATGATTTCATCAGGAGTTAATAATTCACATTATCCCTTACAAAGAGCTCATTTTCCCTCTGAAGAAGTGCAAGAGCTCCCACCCAAGCCCTCATGAAAGGCATGAGCCATCCCATATTTGCACTCTGCCCTCAGACATCTCCCAGTTCATCCTTTAGCACCATCAACTTCCCAAGAGCAAGAGGTCCATTGATTTTCATGTAATACAAGAAAATATTACATTTGCTTAATTGTTACACAGTGAGATCATTGAACAAGAGATCAGGGCTCTATTTAATGCTGCAAGCAGCACGGCATTGCAGCAATCAATAGGGCAGTTTGTCAGAGATGTTCTCCAAGGAGCCCTGCCCATCACTGCAGGGCCAGGGGGTGCTGCTGCAGTTATTGGAAAACAGGTAAGCCAAGTCAGCAGTGCCCATTATCAGAAATCAAACCAGGGAGAGGAGCTGCGGCTCCAACGAGGAGCTGTGTTTATGGGCTGGTAATTAAAAACCATTTTATCAACCTCGTGTTGAGCCTAAACCTTTACAGCCAGGTATTGATGAGCTCGGTGGCAGTGAATGAGCAGTATTTGACTTTAAACTTATGGGCTGCAGTGAAAAGCAGCTCGAGGAAAATGCTAACTGCAGTTTTTCTTATTAACGAGGGCTCTTGTAGTGCCATCTCTGCTTCTTTGAGGCATTTAGCTTGTGGCAAGAATATTCTCCAAAATTTAACAGTGCAAGCACTTCTCTGATTCAAGCGTTTAGTGCTGCTTTTAGAAAAGCCACGTGTTTTGCTTCACTAAGTGGGAAACGCTTCTGTTATCTGGAATGAAGTTAAAAAGTATTTAAATGACATTATACTGTAGTCGTAGCTTGATAATCATTTATTGAGGAAAAGTGATGACCCTCCAAACCAGCCCCTACCCATTTCACATTTCTTTTTCGACTCACGAGAACTGGAATGGCCAACTCCCATCACCAGCTGTGGGATTTGGAACTGACAGCATTAATGCTGGCACTAAACCCCAGCACCAGCAGCACATCCTGCACAGCTCTCCCTGTTTCCATCAACTCCGGATTCCCACTCTCCAAACATTCCCCAAAAGCTTTTTTTTTTTTTTTCCCAGGTTTCCAACTGATATGAAGTCATTTTGTCATTATTTGTGCCTAAAGCTGTGCTAGGTTACAATTGGAGGAATCAGTTCTTTTGCATCCGAAAATTGAGATATTCTTGGAGTATTCTTCTCATTCTCCCCATTAATTCAAAACACCAGCAATTTGTGAATTTGGGGGGCTGAATCTTCTGCATCACTGAGATTTTGTACTTACCTATCAATCAAAAGAAAAATAACAACACACATCTGGAGCTCAAGAATTGCAAGAGATACAAGCACCAAATGTATTTTGGACATTTTATTTAAATATCATTTCAAGAAATGCAATACAGCCATTTTGCACTTGGTTTAAGGGGAGTTTTTTCCCCACCCAAAGGCTCTTCCAGGTGATGGTGACCACTCAGTGCCAAGGATTTATTCAGACACGGTTACACCTGTGACAATTAATTCATTATGAAATATCTAGACAGGATCTACACCTGAGCAGCTTTATCTTTTCAGGGACACTCTGAAAATGTCAGTGCATTCACAGCTTCCTTGCCCACAGGCTACAATTCAGTTCTCTAAGTAGATAAATGCATCTCTTTAAATGATCACAAGTTAGTCCAGCAGCACCAGTCCCTGACTTCCAGACATACCCTCAGAAATTCTAATTCTTCAGCTCCACACCTCTGCAAAAATAAATCTCTCACGACCAAAAAGTCCAGGCAGCTTCCTGAAACAGCACACTGGCTAGGAGAACACAGTGCAAAATAAGAATTTTTTAGTTGTTTTTGGTAGCACCGAGCCCAGCAGAGGACAGCCATTCAGTTCAGTACATGGCTCCTTCATCTTCTTTATTTAGAAAATAAACAGTGACTGGGCCGTGGCTGGTGTGAACAGTCTCTGTGACACGGGCAAAGAACCAGGAGCCAATTCCATACAGTAAAGTCGGGATGCCTAAGGAGAGATAAAAACACGTTACACGCCCTCAGAGTGAAATCCAAACTGCAAATTCAGAGCGAGGAATGGGGGCTCCAAAACGAACTGAGAGGGAAAGTATCCCTGGAAAAGCTCCCTTAGGAATATTTTGTCTTTATAAATGCAGCAATCAGTGCTCAGCACCTTGCCTGTTGACATGAGGCAGGAAGCAGCAACATGCAGGAATTGTTAGAAGAAGAAAACAGGAGGAGAACAACATGAAAGAAGTGAAATATTGCCAGGTACATGTGATTTCTACTGATTAAATAAACAAATATATCTTGAAATACTAAACCCAAACTCCCAGAATATCCACTGAAGTTACTGGAGTCTATGCCAGAGTAGAAATTTGAAAAATAGGCAGCGAATCCATAGATCAACATGAAGCTGCTCTGGGGAAAATCAGATCAGCAGTCAAAACTACCAGCTCCAACAGAACTGCAATGGGCAAAAAGGTTTATACAAATATATCTGTATATATATATTTAAAGTGACATGTTTCAGCCTTGCCAATTTACACATCTATTACAGAAAATATTCTGTTTATTACAGAGGAAAAAACAGAGCTGGATTTAGGCCCTAGTTCAGAAAGCCCAAATTTAACATGCTTGAAGCTAAGTGCTTAAGCAGGATTCTGAGGGAAATAAATTGCCTTTTTAATCATGCTTTCCAATCATTTAAATATGAAACATGAAGGGTAGTTGTGAGAAAAACAAAGGTGTGACTGGGTGGGGGGAAAAAAAAATCAGATTTAAAGGTGCTATTAAGAAATCAATCTTTGTGATTATATTTTCTCACTACATCAGTCTGGAAAGGTCAGAAAATTAAGAGCAGCAGACACGTTTTTAAAAAGTCACTGAAGACTTGCGGAGAAAAGGAAATTTTAAGAAATTAAACACGAAAATAAAGAATGCATAAAATGTTATGGCACTAGCACTGTCCATGCTGGCATTCAAATAAACATTGAACCTGCAGCCAAAGTTCTGGAAAAATAAACTTCAAAACTTAACTATATCTACTTTTATATTAATAAGGTGCTGATAAAGCCTTTTTATGCCAAGGATTTCTATTCCAGCAGCACATGAGGATCCAAGCAGCCCGGCCATTCCTGCACCAGATGCTGCCTGAAAGAGTTTCGCTTCAGAATTGCTCAGAGGACAAAAAGTTTATCCCCGAAAGGCGGATTCCCAGCTGGAAAACGCTCCCTGCCAAAGGCTGAGCGGCTGAAATCCCAGCAGCGCGATCTGTGGATGTCACAGCGGTCAGAGCAACACGAGCACGGCCAAACCCCCCCGACAGGGCCGGGGCACGGCTCTGCCCCTCCTGCCCTCCCTCGCAGCTCCGCAATTCCCGGGCCGGAGAGGAGAGGAGGGAGAGCGGGAAAGGGACGAGAGCAGTAAGGAGAAAGGGCGAGGGGGAAAGAGACGGAGGAGAAGGGAAAGGAGAAAAAGAGGGGACAGGAGAGAAGGAGAGGAATGGGGAAAAGAGAGGAGAAGGTGAGGGACAGGGGAAAGAGAGGAGAAAGTGAGGAAAAGGAAGAAGAGAGAAGGTGAGGGACAGGGGAAAGAGAGAAGGTGAGGAAAAGGAGGAAGAGAGAAGGTGAGGGACAGGGGAAAGAGAGAAGAAAGTGAGAAGGAAACACAGAGAGAGAGGGAAAGGAGCCGGAGAGGGCTCGGAGCGGAGCTGCCCGGTGCGAGCCGCGGTCCCGTCCCCCTCAGGCCGCCCCCTCAGCGCTGCCCCTCACGGCGCCGCCCCGGCCGGACTCACCGGCGTTGAGCACCTTGAGGGCGGTGAAGAAGGCGTCCTGCAGCGCCAGGTCCTGCGGCGCGGCGCGGGAGCAGTGGTACTTGATGAAGGGGAAGCAGCCGGTGCGCAGCACCAGGTAGTTGGCGCCGTCCACGGGCCAGTTGAAGTGCGAGAGGCCGAACTGGTCGTTGCGCACCGCGCTGTACTTGACGCAGAACGAGGTCCAGTGGGGCAGGCGGCGCTGCCGCAGGTGCTGGCTCAGCACCTCGGAGGCGGCGGGCCGGGCCGCGGACGGAGCCCGGCCCCGGCACAGCAGCAGCGCCACGGCCGCGCCGTGCAGCCGCCGCAGCAGCGCCCGCATCCCGCGGGGCTCCGCGCCTGCGCCCGCAGCGCGCCTGCGCCGCCCGGGGGCGGAACCGAGCGGGGACGGAGCGGGAATGGAACGGGAAAGGCCCTGGGAACCGAGCGGGAACTGTCCGGGAATCCCTGGGAATGGAGAGGGAATTGGTCGGGGAACAGAGCGGGAATCCCCCTCAGTCATGGCCCCTTGGGTCAGGAAGGACAGTGAAGAGCTGGAGTGTGTCCAGGGAAGGGAGCGGAGCTGGGAAGGGGCTGGAGCCCCAGGAGGGGCTGAGGGAGCAGGAAAGGGGCTCAGCCTGGAGCAAAGGAGGCTCGGGGGGACCCTGTGGCTCTGCACAGCTCCTGCCAGGAGGGGACAGCCGGGGGAGGCTCTGCTCCAGGGAACGGGGACAGGAGGAGGACATCGTCTTGAGCTGCGCCAGGGGAGGCTCAGGTTGGACAGCAGCAGGGATTTCCCCATGGAAAGGGTGCTCAGGCCTTGGAAAGGGCTGCCCAGGGAGCTTTGGAGTGCCCATCCCTGGAGGTGTCCCGGGAATTCCTGGAGGTGGCACTCAGGGCTCTGGGCTGGGGACAGGGTGGGGATCGGGCACAGCTGGGTCTGGGTGACCTTGGAGGGCTTTTCCAGCCTCAGCAATCCTGGGACTCTGTGACCGACACACCCAGGCTGTGCTGGAGCTGCCAATGCTGAGGGCACGGGTCACCCTGAGCCCTGCACCGAGCGAGGAGGAGTGGGAGCATCACCAAAAAATGGACAGTTGTGTTTTTAGAAAGGTTTTGTTGGCACTGACCTGCTGAGGGAACACCTGCAGCACCACCCAGGCTCACCTGTGCTCAGGAGAGTATCCAGCTGCACTGGGTTTACCTGGCAGACCTCCCTAAAAACCTTCAAGTGTCAGACCCCTTCAAAGAAATACTTTAAAATCACAGCCTACGTTCCATTTTTCTAAGTAAAAGCTAAGGTTTTGAACCATTTAACGTTCTATCCACTATGAACATGCTAATTAATCAATTACTACCCAGCAATATGCCCTGTTTATTTCCTGTACTACATGTGTGTAGAACAAGTAATTATTAATCATCACCAGCAACAAATTTCCCCTTCACGTTCACCTCCCTGTAATTAATAGAGCATATAGTTTAATATCTTTCTTTAGTAGTGGCTGAGGATAGAAAAGTTGGAATGTGGTACTGTGCTGAAGGGTTGAAATAAAGTATTGAACCTCAGAGTGATAGATACGATGCTGTTGTATTTCATTAATTACATTAATGAAGGTTGTCAATGATTGTAGTTCTTAATCTTTTGTTCTTTCTTCATCAATGTAACAAAATCTGCAGTCTAAAATGAAATACAGGGGATCTCTACAATGCAACAGGGGGTGCCTCAGAGCTACAGTATCCCATCGTTAAATGGATTTGATATGAACTTTTAAGGATAGCCTTAAAAATCCAGGGATTTGTTACCTTAACCTAGAGGGAAGTTGGTGAATTCTCCTGATCTTGAGGTACTGGAGATCTTCCAGGAAAGAGGGAGGGTGAACATTTCATTTCAGAAGACATCTGGAACTGGTTGTATTGATAGACTGCTTTTTTTTCTTTTGCTCAGTGCTCAGAGTTGTCATTCTAAATGTGGAAATGTGGGCTAAAAGCTTTTTTTATTTCTTTTACCTGGGGCTTTAAACCCAACTACCTAAAACAGGAGACCCAGTTTCCTGGAGTCTCATCAACTCCAGGTAGCTCTTTCAGGAGAATGACCTGGTCTGTGCTGCACTGAATCCTGGCTGAAACAAAACCCACCAAGTGCTGCCAGTTAAACAAACATCTCCATTTCCAGCTCTGACTCCTGGGAGCACACATCCTTTATTTTAATTGTCTGCATCCTCTGCAGTTGCTGCCAAACCTGCTGGCCCTCACCTGCTTCCACAGGCATTCCTCCACTCCCTGCAGCTGAGGAGCCAGCTCCAGCTTTTGCCCAAATCTGGCATTTTTGGGGGCAGTTTCTGATGAGAAGCCACACTTGGGCCACCTTTAATCTTTTGCTTCACACTTGTTCTGTTTTCTTTCCGTCCATCTCATGTTCTGAAATTCAATCTACGGTTCAACAACTCTATTACTCTTCTAATGAGTGGGAATAAATAATCCAGTAGTGTGAACAGAATTATATTCCTGACTTTTTAACAATATTATAATTCCATTTGAAATCTTCAGCGTTGCTAAAAAACCACATTTTTGGCACCAGCAGCATGGGAGCTGAATGTGAGAGACTGCAGAGCAGTTTTCAATCCTTCCATCAGCTCAAGGCTCAGAAGTGTTAGTAGTAATTAAAAACTTTTTTCCCCCCCTCAAAACACATTTCACACTTTGCACACGCTGTGAAATCTCTCTCACCACGGGAACTTTCAGGTCACTTGTTTCCTGCAAAAACAGGTACAGTTTTCTTTTGTCAGGGCAGAACAAAGGCAGAAGGAAGTGCAGGTTTCATTTCCTCCTAGGACACTGCAGTCTATCAAGTGCCAGTGAACTAATGAGCCTCTCAGACCTTATGTTGTTCTGGCTTGGATCAAGGCTTCCTCTTCCTTAACCCTTTGGAAACCAGCTCAAGTGCAGCTTAATTCCACCTTGGCAAAGTCTCTGTGGGCTCTAGGCTATCCAAACCCAACACCACGTTGATGTAAAACAGCAATAAAACCAGGAATTAAAAATACTCCTGCGGATTTTTATTTGAAGCAGCAACCAGGCTTTATGCAAATGTTTTCATCTGCGATGAATTAATTCTGTGATCAAAGCAGAAGGGGAAAAAAACTCCACAGAAAATAATGTCTCATGCTGAGAGATTAAAGATTTGCTATCAGAAAAACTGGGTGCTGGTCTCGTGCAACTGCTTGGTCTTGTTTAGTGTTTGTGTTACAACTGGATTTGCCTGAGCTTTGTGGGGAGTCATCCCAAGGATACTTGCCATTCCTGGGATAACAGTCTCCATGCAGTGAGATCTGCTCTTCCTTAGTAAAATGTGGAATGTGTTATCTGTTGGGATATTAAAGATTTGATGGATAAAGATGATTTTACAAGTAGAATGTTATCCTTTAACAACAGTGCACAGCAGTTGGACCAAAAGGGTCACCGGTGTCCAAAATACAGATGGACAGACCTGCAAAAGTCATGGAATTCTGGGAATCACAGTGCAAGGAGAATTCTATTGATGAATTAGTGTTACTACTGTTCTTTATGATAATTTGGAAATTTCCACTGAAGAACTGCTGCAAAAGTCTTTAGATAATAGAAAAAGCAGCGTAACAATAGAGATGGTTCTGCAGAGCAGTGGGGTTGCTGGGATTACTGATAAAGAGGGGTTTAAATTGAGGCATTTATAGGCAAAAGAACTATGGAATAGTTCGGGTTGGAAGGGACCTTAAAAACCATCCAGATCCAACCCCCTACCATGGCAGGGACACCTTCCACCATCCCTGGCTGCTCCAAGCCCCATCCAGCCTGGCCTTGGACATTCCCAGGGATCCAGGGGCAGCCTCAGCTGCTCTGGGCACCTGTGCCAGGGCCTTCCCTGCTCCCAGGGAGGGATTCCTTCCTAATATCTCAGCTAACCCCAATCTCTCCTTCAGCTTGAGGCCATTCCCCCTTGTCCTGGCACTCCAGGTCCTCTGAGTGGTCTCTCTCCAACCTCCCTGTAGCCCCTTCAGGGCCAGAATGAGCTCAGCCCAAAGCTTCTCGTGCCAGGTGAACAATGCCAGCTCTCCCAGCGGAGCTGCTCCATCCCCTGCTCATCCTGGCAGCCTCTGGACCCTCAGGCAGGTCTGAGCCTGGACTCCTTTCATTCAGTGCTCAGTATTTCAGCCTGGTGGAAAGGGAATTTGGGCTCTCAGGGCTCTTTTCAGCGGATCTGCTCCTCCTGCTCTGAGCCAGTGGCAAAGGCAGCACGACCCCATTAATAAGATTTTTAACCCACACGCTGAACTCCAGAAATGACAACAGGGACACGAGGAGCATTAGGATGATCCTGTGCTTTCCTACAAGAAAGGTGGGATGTTCCCAGTGCCACAGGCAGGAGCCACAGAGATTTTCTGTCTCAGTTAATGTTACTTCACACACCAGCTCAGAAGGAAAACCAAACCTGTTCTTACAGATGAGGAAGCATTTCCAGAAGCATAAGGAATGAGGCACTTGAACATTTTCTGTTAACTATTCTTTCAGAGCATCTGCTTCCCAAGGTTGCTCTTCTTCCAATCTCAGTTTGTTTCCTGCTGTAACTCCTAGAATTGCTTCAATATCTCGAATTGCCATCTGTAACAGATTCCAGGAATACAAGTTATTTAATGGGCATTATAATGGAATCCAGCAGCCAGGGTGCACAGCTGGCAGTGCCTGCCTTGAAGAGGTAACAGGGTTACACGGGACAGGATGCACCAATTAAATTTAATATTACTTTGGAGACACTTGGAGGAATTATTAGTAAATATGTACAAATCCCAGGTAAATAAAAATACAATTTGTACTCCTAATTAAGTAACAGGTGTTTTATTTCACATATGTTCATGCACAATGGAGAAAACTTCTCTTTATTTTTCCTCAGTGGTTGCTTTTCATTCTCTCATATTGAAAAAAGAAAATTTTTGTTGTTGTTGTTGTTTATTCTGTAACATGTTGAAATTTAATTATGTCTTCCCCAAAATCTGTCATTTCACACTCTGCTGGAAAATCCAGTCAGGGCGGAAAGAAGCTGCTATAAATTATGTGACATGACTGAAGATACAAATCTAACGCAGCGCTCCCCTTCACCTTTCACAAAACCAGCACAGGCTTTTGGAAAGTTTTTATAAAGTGAAAGGTGATGCAGCTCAGCAAAAGCAGCTCCCTGTGGGCAGCTGAGCAATTCCGTGGAATCAAAAGCAGCTTTGTGAGGAGGGCTTGTTCCAGGGCACGGGGCTGATGATTGCTCTGCTGGCTCTGGCTGCGAGGTGGGGGAACCTCCCCAGGGTGAGCCCCTGCGCTTTGTCCTCCCCTCTGGAGCACCCAGGGATGGGCACATTCAAACAGCACAGAAAATTGGGAACAAAATCCACTTGGGAAAGGGATGGCGGGGTGAGGGTGGGAAGGAATGGATTAGTGGCTGCCTGCTTAAAAGAAATGAGTGTTAATAATCCAAGCAGTTATTACCAACTGAGAGATTTGTTTCTAATTTAAGATTCTTACCTTGATGGTGTCCCTTTAAAATAAAGCAGGCAATTGTGACAGAACTGTGTGAGGCAGTGCCAACAGCTCCTTTGCTCTTCCAAAGGACACTCAGGAGCATTAGATTACAAATAATTTCACGCTCAAGGATGTCTCTTTTCAAAGAAAAAGTTTCAAACTTAAATTTAACTAACGGGTTCCGTGGGAGACCCACTACACTGACCCAGACACTGTAAACCACACACAGCCAGTGATAAAAAAGGAATGGTTTAGCACTTGTTTATGATCCAGCATGAGGTATTTGCAGGCCTTGTACAGAAATTAACCAGGATCGTTAGTTAATTAACACCTCACCTTAAAATTGGTCTCGCCTTGCATATTAGGTGCTGATATTTCTTGATGGATGATGAAGAGATTGCGAGCAAAGGTCAGGAGGACCCCCTGGAGATCCTCTCCGATTGTTCTGTTAATGATATCCAAACAAATGAGTTTACCAATGATTCCCTTCACATGCTTAAAAACAATCGCCCTCTCATTTGTGCCTGCCTGGTGCTGGAATTTAATGAGGATTTTCAATCTCACAAGGTGAAAATCTTCAGGGAGAAATGAAAGATGAGGCTCCATTTTAACTTGTCAACGGGAAGGATTTGTGTAATAAATAATTTTTATTAATCAACTTAGCAGAAGTAAGCGGAGAGGTTTCAGCTACTCCGAGTAAAAGGTGACTGCTGAGGAAGGAGTGAGGCAGCAGAACACTTGAAACACCCACATCACTCGGGAAAAACTTGCTTCAGCCTAAAATTTGGGAAAGACATTCCAGCAGGATCAGCATTCCTTGGATTGCTGTAGCTCTGGAGGCTCTGGTTTCCCAGTGGTCCACATGGACCCCCCACACCTTATGGAACAGGGAATTACACTGAGGAATGACGTGCCTCATTCACTGGAATCGACCACAGATCTCTGATGGAATAAAATGGGTAATTCTCAGAAATGTTTCAGGTATTTTGGTTATTTTATAAGCTCCAACTCCTACAATCTTGAAAATATTTCCCAATTAAGGCTATGAAGTTGCATTGAAAATGTGATGGCAAACAATAGGAATCCTCTTTGTTGCAAGCTGAGTTTATTTCTTCTTGTCCTACTACCAAAAAATCAGATTTTCCCTTCCTGCAGAGGCTTTTTCTGTGCTGGGAGATCGTTAGCAGGTCCCATTTCTGCCCTCCCTCTCCTTTTTAGTCTTTCCATGTCAGTCATGCTCTCCAGAACTCTAAACATTTTCATTGCCTCCCTCTCACAGAACAGCAGGACTTCTTCCAGTATCTCCCAGGATACACTGTTTATCTTTTTCCACAGGATCATGACATTGTTTAATTCACAGATCCTGCTCCCAAAACCTGCTTGTTCCTCATATTCATTACTTCTCTCTAAATGTAATTTCTTCCACCTGGTTCCAACCAAACCTAATTCTATTTCTCATATTGTTCCTTCAATTTGTGGAGATCATTTTGAATTCTGCTCCTGCCCTCCAGAACACTTGCAGGCACATCCAGCACTCGAAGAAGCTGTTTTGTTATCCAGGTCATTAATGAAATAGCTGCAGCATCAAAGGAATACAGAACAGGCTGAGAGCACAACGCTTCAGCTCCTCACTTATTACATCCTATTTGGGCAGGAAACTTGGGCAAGAACAAGAGAAAAAAGGCATTAAACTGCACCCTCCTTTGCCTCCTGGAAGTCAGGGTTTTAATGCTGTTGCCTGTACCAGTAAGGCTGTGCTAATCCTTGGGAGGGATTGCTCCTGAAGGGAATGCAGCTCCCTGAAGCCAACTGCAGCAGCTCCTGAGGCTGCAGTGCCAGCAGCCCCTGGGCTCAGCACAGCCCTGGCCCTCTTTTATTACTGAAACGCTGAAATGCAGCCTAAAACTCCCCCAAAGGCCAGGCCTGGGAGAAGTCAGGGGTCTTGTCACTGGCCTTTGTCACTCTCTGCACACCCTGAGTGTCCCCACTCTGTCACCCTGGGTTAGGGACAGCCACACTTCCATCATTCCCAGTCTGTGTCCCAGAGTGTCCCCTGCTCTTTGTCACCCTGGGTTAGGGACAGTCACACTCACATCATTCCCAGGCTGTGTCCCCAGCTCTTTGTCACCCTGGGTTAGGGACAGTCCCCACATCATTCCCAATCTGTGTCCCCAGCTCTTTGTCACCCTGGGTTAGGGACAGTCACACTCACATCATTCCCAGGCTGTGTTCCCAGCTCTTTGTCACCCTGGGTTAGGGACAGTCACACTCACATCATTCCCAATCTGTGTCCCCAGCTCTTTGTCACCCTGGGTTAGGGACAGTCCCTACATCATTCCCAATCTGTGTCCCCAGCTCTTTGTCACCCTGGGTTAGGGACAGTCACACTCACATCATTCCCAGTCTGTGTCCCCAGCTCTTTGTCACCCTGGGTTAGGGACAGCCACACTTCCATCATTCCCAGTCTGTGTCCCAGAGTGTCCCCTGCTCTTTGTCACCCTGGGTTAGGGACAGTCACACTCACATCATTCCCAGGCTGTGTCCCCAGCTCTTTGTCACCCTGGGTTAGGGACAGTCCCCACATCATTCCCAATCTGTGTCCCCAGCTCTTTGTCACCCTGGGTTAGGGACAGTCCCTACATCATTCCCAATCTGTGTCCCCAGCTCTTTGTCACCCTGGGTTAGGGACAGTCACACTCACATCATTCCCAGTCTGTGTCCCCAGCTCTTTGTCACCCTGGGTTAGGGACAGTCACACTCACATCATTCCCAATCTGTGTCCCCAGCTCTTTGTCACCCTGGGTTAGGGACAGTCCCTACATCATTCCCAATCTGTGTCCCCAGCTCTTTGTCACCCTGGGTTAGGGACAGTCACACTCACATCATTCCCAGTCTGTGTCCCCAGCTCTTTGTCACCCTGGGTTAGGGACAGTCACACTCACATCATTCCCAGGCTGTGTCCCCAGCTCTTTGTCACCCTGGGTTAGGGACAGTCACACTCACATCATTCCCAGGCTGTGTTCCCAGCTCTTTGTCACCCTGGGTTAGGGACAGTCACACTCACATCATTCCCAGGCTGTGCCGCTTCTGGTCTTCATACAACACAAAAACTGTTCCCTGTTTTTCCTGTTAATGAAGACAAAATTGCTTTATTTATCCCTAAACCAGTGGGAATTGGAATAAACGTGTCACAGTAAGTGACGCACCCAAACTAAGGAGGCTGCTTTGGAATTGTGTGTAAGGAATTCTCACTCAGTTTAAACAGATCATTGCTCTAACTTACTGTAGAGAATACAGCAAATACAGCAGTCTGTTCCACAGCAAATATTTGGGTTTCAAAGCAGTAAGAGATGGTCAGAAGTATCTTAAAACTGATCTCCTTACACAGTTGTTTTTATCAAGAAGCAGGTTAACCCCTAAAAGTCTTACACACACTTAAATTGAAAGAAAAATAGGTGTATGTGGCACTTGAGGGCACGGCCCAGTGGTGAACATGGGGGGGGTGGGTTGATGGCTGGATGATGTTAGAGGTCTTTTTCAACCCTAACAATTCCATGATTTATGATTTACATTGCTAGGAGTGGTTTTATCATAAAAGAACTTACAAACAAAATTCTGCAGAACGAATGTCACATTTTTCTCATCTTTCCCGTTCATACCTGGAGGTCAAATCCAATCCCATGAGCTTTGCAGATGTGGAGGAGGAGGTTGTAGGAGATCCCTGAGAGGCTGGAATGCCTCAGCTGGCTGCTGGCCACGGCACACCAGGGGCTGCTGGGGGCAGGCTGCAGAGAACAACCAAGGACTGCTCACTGTCACACTAGCTCACAGCAGAACCAACAGCTGAATGCCAAATTAGTGACTTTTCACCCAGGATTCCTCACTCTCACACCATTTAGATCAGAACCCAACAGCTAAATGCTAAATTACTGACTGACTTTTCACAAGGGATGGAGTACAGGACAAGAAGAAATGGTTTCAAACTGAGAGAGGGTGGGGTTAGGTGGGATACTGGGAAGCAAATGTTCCCTGTGAGGGTGGGGAGGCCCTGGAATGGCATTCCCAGAGAAGCTGTGGCTTCCCCTGGATCCCTGGAACGTCCAAGGCCCGGCTGGGATGGGGCTTGGAGCAGCCTGGGACAGTGGAAGGTGTCCCTGGCCATGGCAGGGGTGGAATGGGATGAGCTCAAAGTTCCCTTCCAACCCAAACCCCATCCTGGGATCCTGTGATTCCATAAATGGCTTTGTGCCAGTGAACTCAGCGTGGAGTAAGGCTCCATTTGCAGGAATCCCTGTTCCTCACAGGCTCTGCTGGACACAGACACTTCCATAAACTCCTGTTTGATAGCTCAGAGCCACAGAATTGCTCCAAAATTGCACATTTTGGTGTTTTCACAGCTTCAGTGGTCACTGAGCTCTGTGAGAGCACTGAATCCAGCCTGGCCTTGGACATCCCAGGGATCCAGGGGCAGCCACAGCTGCTCTGGGTACCTGTGCCAGGGCCTGCCCACCCCCAGGGAAGAATTTATTCCCAATATCCCACCTGACCCTGCCCTCTCTCCCCCTTGGATAAAGGCTGGTGCTGGATCAAGTTTAAACTCTGATCAGTGGCAGAAGAACAGAGATGTTGCTCTGAGGAGCTCTGTTCCAAACCAGGGCTTTCCGGGTGGTATTTTTAATGTCCCTGGGAGCAGGGACACTGCACATCAAAGCCTGTAATTTACAGCACTTTCCCTAAAATGATATTTGTTTTGACATTGACTCATTTAAGTTGACATAGCTGAAATCCTGATCTAATACATCTCTGCCTGAAAATTAATCATGTTTATAATATTCTGAGAATTAATAACACCCATTGCTCAAGTCATTAACTTAAAAAAGGAGCCTCCAAAATCTGTTTCTCTGCAGTAGGGGACCACAAATAAATGAATGCTTGATAAAATAATCCAAGCAGCAGTTTAACAAGCGTAAACTTGAATGTGGCTGCAATAACACAGAACTATTGTTTAAGGGTTGGCATCAGGTTGATGAGGTGCTTATTTCAGCTACAAAGCATGCATACACATGCATAATGAACTGCAGGATGAATTATTAATGTGTTGCTTATTTAGCCTCATCTGTCTAGAAGATAATGTATCCTAACTATAATGAGTGATTGGTTTTGTACATAATTACAGGAGCAGCAGTATCTAGGAAATTTGTTCTTTCAAAGAAGGAGTTCTAAAAATAAAATCCTCGCACAAACTGCGGGGCTGCTCCGTTTTATCAAAATCAGCCCTACCAGCATGGAGAATATCTAATAAATTAAAAGGGACAGAATCATTATTAACATCATAATTTTACACAAAGTGTTTTACTTAATCATTCATTACAGATCATGTGCAGTAAAAACATTTGTCTCTCGGTTTGTTTCTTTTTCTCTTTTCCTGGGAGACTGCAGTCTCGTAGTTAACTCTTCAGGAGATAAAAATCTCAGAAATACAGAAAGAATTAAAAAGAAAGCATATAATAACAATTTATGTTAATTCTGACAGAATTTTAATTAAAAAAAAAAAGTTGCTACTTGATTACTTTTCATTTGTAAAACTTGGACTACTGGGACTAATCAGATCTAATTTACTTCTCTCCAACTAAAAGTGGTTGCTTGACAAGAACAATGGATCAAGAGCTCGTTAACCTCTAAATCACAGCTCCATGACATTTTGGAATGGTGATACATTCCCTCCTCTATGGATGGAAAAAAGGGAGCTGTGAATATCTTCTGTCAAAATATGGCAAACAGCTTTTGTTTTCTGTCCGTACGCGTATGTACACAGACAGACACTTCTTATGCTGACTTTTCTAAAGACTTTTCTTCCCATTTTATGGAATCTCATAATATTTGGGGAGAAGGGACCTTAAAGCTGATCCCATTCCACCCCCTGCCGTGGGCAGGGACACCTGGGACATCCCAGGGTGCTCCAAGCCCTGTCCAGCCTGGCCTTGGGCACTGCCAGGGATGAGATTGTTCCACTTTAACTCCTGTGCTGCTAGCCCATGATTTCATTACCCTGGTAAAATCCAAGAGCAGCAGTTTAAAACCTGAAGGGAGCAGATTCAGCTCCTCTAGAACAGAACATGAACTGGGAGTTCCACGAATGGTTCTGTCTGGGAGCATGTCACTGCTTACAGGTTTTGTCCCCTCGTGCTGAAGCCGTTGGCCTTTGCTTTCCTTTGCTCCCAGAGGTGCTTGCAGGATGCTGGAGCCACAATCCAGATTCCCATCTGTCAGGTACACCAGGAGCTGACTCAGGGCCAGCTGGTCACTGTAGCAAAGGTCAAGGTCTGTTGCCCACACCTAACCAAAAACAAAGAGGAGCATTCAAATAAATTAAAAAGAACAACAAAAAGAGTAAAATTCAGCAATTGTGAAGGAACATCTCTGCCTTTTTTTGTCCTGTGTGTTGGCATTCCTGCTTTTGGCTGCCTGGTGCTGGAGCAGGGTTGGCAGTGATGAAGATGTAAGAAAGGAATTCCTGGCTGGCAGGGTGGGCAGGCCCTGGCACAGGTGCCCAGAGCAGCTGGGGCTGCCCCTGGATCCCTGGAATGTCCCAGGCCAGGCTGGACAGGGCTTGGAGCAGCAGGGACAGTGGGAGGTGTCCCTGCCATGGCAGGGGTGGCACTGGATGGGCTTTAAGGTCCCTTCCCACCCAAACCATCCTGGGATCCTGTGATTCCACAAACCACTTCCAAACAGGAACAGCCAGAACTCTTCTGTGACTTCAGAAATAATCTTTCTGGGAGGCTGAGGGAAGCACCATGGGTTGCTTCTGGAAGGCTCCTCCACCCCAATAACCAGAGCTTGGGTTTCCCAGGAGTTTTTCCCACTTTAAAAATCCCTGTGCCTACCCTGCCTGTGAGAAATGTTCCCACACACCAAGAGCTGCCCTACAGAGGACCCCTTAAAACAAATCTCCCAGTGAACAACTTGCCTCAGCCCTGGAATGGTAAATGGACTCATTATAAGGATATTAAGGGGTCAGGCAGCCAAGGCCTCTTGGAAAACTGGAGTTAATTTCAGAATCATATGCACAGAGTAATGCCCTTTGGATAATGGGGAATAAATCACCCCAGTAACAGTTGTTAATGTCTAACTGCCAAGTATCTGTTGCTGTATTAAATATCCTATTTGTCAACTTAAATATTTCCTGCTGCACGGTCTAAAATGCAAATTGGATGCTAATGGCTGGCTTTACTTAGTAATAGGGGAATGTTCCCCAATTATAATACTTAATTTTCTTCAATAATTTATTGGTTATCATCACTTCTGTGAGACAGGAGGAACTTTGCTGTCCATTTCTCCTTTTCCAGCGTGTGCCAACCTTTTCAATGAGCCAAATAATAGTTATAAACTATTCACATTGTGGGAGTGTTCCATTAATTTTGATAAATATTATCAACAAATCTGTGTCAATATGTCCTAGATCTTGTCTGAGCTGGGCTTTACACTCTGAGTTAAAACTTTGCCCTCAGAAAGAAGGGACAGAGCTGCATGAGGGAACCAGGGAGTGAAAATCTTGGATACCTGAGGGCTTTTCACTGGCTCCAAGTGAAGTGTTTGCTCTTATTCCGGACCCTGACATTACACCTGACCTCAAAATCCACACCTGAGGCTTTGCTGAGCACAAACAGAGCTGCAGGAGGCAGCTGGACTAAAGGGGCACCATAAAAAAGGTTAAGCCAAAACATCCCTGAGACTGAAGTGAGTCCCAGAGCAAAATGCAGGGAATGGGCTGAGGATTTAACAGCAGCTAAAACATTAACAAACAGCCAGGCAAAGCTGAGCAGCCATCAGCAGTGGATGAATCCATTCCCCTCTCCCAGGGACCCACACAAACCCTGCCGGGTGTGGGGCAGAACCCACCTGGTCAGTGCCTACAATTAAAACACGAGCAAATGACATTGTTTGCATTTCAGATGGAGATAGAAACGCAGTAATTACTTGTGTGATCCATTTCACACCATCTAAACAAAGCCCCAGCACGCCAGGCTGGCTGCAGTGCCCGCTGGCACGTGCCCAGGAGCTGCTCTGGGAAGGACAGGAGCTCTCCTGGAGCCCCTGCTCCAGGGAATGGCTCCAGCTTGCCCAAGAGAGGGGCTGGCAGAGCAGGGAAGAACAGAAAAAGCTTTCAGCAGGACGACTTTTGTGCTGGAAATGATGAGATTGACCAAATACTGGTTTAAGGAGTTGCTGTTTGCCTCCAGAGGGGATTAAGTAGTTTTTGTGTGTGATTTCATCATCTCAGCCCCATTCCTGCTGCTGCCTACAAAATGAAGAGTTTGGATCTACGGGAGGGATGAAGGAAGGTGTCCATCCCCTCCCCTGCCGTAACAAAGGAGAGCTCCAAAACCTCCTTAAGCTTCACGTCCTCCTCAGGTAAAGTCATTGTAATATTTTGCATTTTCCAGTACAAGGTGTGGGGAAGAGAAGGAGGAGGAGGAGGAATAGGAGGAAGGCAAACATGGCTGGAAGCCACCTGTCCACCTCCTTTCATCCCTGAGCCTGGGGCTGAACCACCCCTGTTGGAACTCAGAGCAGCCAAATGGTCACTCCTTGGTGCCAGCTGGGATCACCCCCAAGGATTGTTTTCCTGGCTCAGGACTCTCTGAGAACACTTTGGTTGTGGCCATGTCCCCTCCTGCCCTGGATGTGTCCCAGAACATCCCTGACACGGAGGAAAAAGGAAGAAGGATCAGATGGCACAAGATATTCCAGCTTTATCCTAGCAGGGGATTCCCTTTTGCCATGGAAACACAAAAATGTCCTTTAAATCCCCTTTGTGCTGCTACAGAAATGGGAGAACACAGGGCCTGGAAGAGGGGTCTGGCCACATAAATCATCTCCTCCAGTAAATCAGGAGCTCTTAGGAGATGACCTGTGCAAAGGTAAAGTTTAAGTAAAGAATGATACAATCCTACAGATTAACAAACATCTAATACTGAGCCCATCCCCATTTTCTGAGCATACACAATAAGGGCAGGGATGTAATTGTACACGTTTTTGATTGGGGGTGTCAAATCCTGACAGGATTGCATGGAAAATTAGCAGAACACAAGGAGTTTTCATCTGAGTTGTGGGGATTTTCAGAATTTATGTTCAGAAATTAAACTAGAACAGAGCAGCCTAGAAGTGATATTTGATTTTCAAAGTGCAAAGGTAGGAGCTGGAGGCAGTAGTTAAGATTTTAGATAGATTTAAGACTGATTTTAGGTCAAGCTAAGCACAGAACAGATTAGGACTCTCCCACCAATGGAAAAAAAAAAAGAGTTAGAAATACATCCTGCAAGACTTGCTGGCTGTTTATCCAAGGAAACATTTGCTTCCAGGGGATTCTCCTTAGGCACGCACAGCTTCCGAGCCGGCGCTTTGTGCTGAAGACATCTCCAGTGAATAAAGTCACAATTATGCTGGAATTCTTTACAGCTTCCATAAAAACGCTTCAGCTTTAGAATGTAAACTTGAGAAGGGAAGGAAACATAAATTCTTAAAGAGTTGCTAAATTACAGCTGGGCTGTCTCTGGTTTAACTGTTTTATCTGCTGCTGCTATCGACGGCTGCGTTACAGTGAAGAGCACCCGTGCTAGTTTTAAAGAAGTGCTTGAGTGATACTGTAAAAATGTCAATTAGTAAAATATTAATGCAGCTGGGGCGTTGGAAAGAGAGTGGCTTTTATGACTTTTAAATCCTGCAGGAGGATTGATTGGGGCGGTGCTGGCAGGCTCTCCTCCGGCTGCCATCTCGTGGCAGCTGCTGGCATGGGCTGGGGCTCGCCCAAAAACTCCAGTTTTAGGGCTCTGCAACTCCTCTGTCCTGCTGGATATGGGGTTGGGAGGAGGTTGATGGCAGCACCGTGGCTCTTGTTGAAAAATAGCACATAAAAATGTGTTTTGTTCTGTCTGGAGAGACTTTGGGATGCTGTGGGAATTGTCCAACCCCAGCACTTAATCCAACTTATGACTCCCTCACTACTGCTGGGAAAGGCTGGGGCTGTGCAAAAGCCACCAGACCCATGGAAAAGGTGGTTTAGGATCCTGCTTCTCCAAATTATTATGTAAGGAAGTCGATGTGTTTAAATATTCCCACTCAGTCCAGGGGATTTATTTGGGTGCAGCTCCCAGCTGGGATCTGACAGTCAGCACTGGGCAGGATTTCACTCCCAGGGGCCAAGGCTTGGCTTGGAATGATCATTGTGGAAAATAAAGTGGGAATCAGAAAGGATTCACTCCAAATTCTGCACCTCTGCTTCTTCCCCAAGACACTGAAGACAGCATCTCCATCTCCCTTCCCCTCAGGATCAAGGCACAGGTGCCTGAAACTGAGATGGAAACAAATTCCTGAGGCAAACAGGGAATTGTGTGGAGTCCCAGCTTTGCCTTGGATCTCATGGCAGCCAAGGCTCTGTCTTCCCACTGAGCAGTGTGACAACACACATTATTCCTTATCCATCCTCTTCTCCTAGTGCCCCAAAGATCAATATTTTCTGTAAGACACACTTGGAAAGAATTCCTGAGTATCCTGTACTTCCAGGAACGGCATCTGAGCCTCCCACCTACTGCATTCAAGGGGACACTTGTGAAAGGAGTGAGCAAATGTTCCAAGGGTCTGACAGGATTTCCCGTTTGCCAAAAAAATGCTGCTTTCAGGAACACAAGCCTTTGTGTGCTCTCTCTCTCCCAAGACAGATGGCCTCATTAATTGCCTCCACATCCAGTTAAATTTAAAAACCTGTGCTTAAATAATGTTAAAGTTGTGGTACATGCTGATAAACATAGGAAATGTTAAGGTAAAAATCAGCTGGGAACAAGGGAAGAAAACCAAGATGGAACAGACAGGAATTCTAAGAAGCCACAGGAATCACCAAATGATTTAATGTGTCCTTGTTTGCGCCAGGAAATGTCACAACCTTAATAATGCAGGAAGCAATCCTGCATGTCCGTGACCTCCTGGTTTGAGTGGAGCAGTTGGCAGAACTCCCCTGGATTTCCGTGGCTGAGGATGTCATCCTTTCATCTTTTTAAAGAGCTTGCGTGGAACCTGTCCAGTATGGCTCATCCAGAGTTCTGAGGACAGTGCCTGTGCACATCCATTTTGGGAGTCAAATATAGCTGGGATCTGACTTCCAGAGCTCACAAACTACTGGGAGGGCCAGGCCCTGGCACAGGTGCCCCAGAGAAGCTTGGACCCCTGGAAGGGTCCAAGGCCAGGTTAGAGGGAGTTTGGAGAAACCTGGGATAGTGGAAGGTGTTAAAATGAGATTATTTTTAAGATTCCTTCCTACCCAAACCGTTCCATGGTTACTCTGATTCTCTGGCTCACCACAGCCCCCCTTACAGTGCTGTCAGTTCTCAAAAACCTCAACGTTCCCCAGCTCGCCACAGCCATAAAATGCAGGGATGTTCCCTTTTACAGTCAAACACATCCTAATCACTGAGGTCCTCGGTGAAGATTCCAGAAGAAAACAATGTCAGGAGAGTGAAGAACAAGAGATGCCTCAGGTCTACATGTGATGTTGTTAGAACACCCCCGTGCTTCCCTCAGCTCGCACGCCCCAGAGTTTGGAAACTGTTTGTTCCAAAGGGCAAAGCTTTCTCCTGGTATTTTTTGGAGTTCCACGGGAAAGGTGGAATTTCTCAGTCTCAGGGAGACAGGGTGAGGTACCAAACCTGCCCCACTCACCTGCTGCTCCCCTGTTTGGGGATGGGTGAAAGCCACGAAGTCCACGGAGAAGTAGCCAAGCACTCCTTTGGATTTACAGGCCTCCCCAATTTTCAGGCAGAGAGCTTTGAGAACCTCAGGGTCCACGGAACGCTGTGGGATGGTGGTGCCAGAGGACCTGAGGGGCCCCTCAGCGTGGAGCTGATCTCCAGATGACAGCAGCGTCACCTCCCCCGTTGGCTCTATCAGCAGATCCACCGTCAGGTTGGTGACGCTGCCCGAGGACGGGAAGGCTTCGATCACCCCACCTGGAATTGGACAGGAATTCCCTTGGGATCAAATCCACCAGAGCTGCCCTTCAGAGTGCACAGGATGGAGCCACCAGCTCCAGGGGGGATGGGAGAAACAGCAAACAAATCAGTGCAAGGGGAGCAGCAGAGGCAGAATCGTGGATCTCTCGGAGGAGGAAGGAGTTTAATTAGTGGCTTTTCATTCCCACTTCCACAGTGGATCAGTCCCACACTGACTGGAGAACAGGCTCTGGGGTGGCAGGAGTGAATCCAGCCCAGCAGCAGCCCAGAACAGCTGGGAAATGCAATGCTGGGATCTGGGGGATGGCAACTCCTGCTGGCAGCTCATCTTGGAGACTCCCATCCATGTAATGGTCTTAGATAAGAGTCTGCCTGTGGCATTCACCCACAAGAGCAATTTGGCATGGAAATAACAATTTCCAGCATGGTTTTCCATAGGAAAATCACCAAGGTAACTGCCTGGCATTCTGGATTTGCCTTTTCCTTGCATATAATGCCATAACCCAATTTGTTGGGATAGACTGCTTCGTAATAAAATTGGTACTAGATGTTTTAAGTGGCATTATTTAAAAAGAAAAATACCTTCAAGGTTTTGATTCATCCTTGTCTCTTCCATAAAGAAATTCATAAAGAAATCCATATATTTAAATATTCTCACATTTACCTCATGTGCTGGAATTCCCTAAAACCTTTTCCCAAATGTGGCAGCCTTTGGTGCAGTCACCCAAGGATGAAGGAGTTGGTGCTTATGGATTCAGAATCCAGGATTAATATGGACTAAGAGCTTGGCTAGGACAAATGAATGATAGAACAGTGGCCTATAATTCATTGGTAAATGAACATTTGAAGCATAATGGAGAAATAAAAGGAGATAAATATTTAAATGGGCCCAAGACTAACAAGAATATGGCAGACAATATGGCATAATTACTCCTTCTAACACTTCCCAGCGACTTTGCAGTCTTATTTACCTTGAGTAAGAAATGTTTGGAGGAATTTTTCCCATGTAGGGAATCGTTTCTCATTGACTGGCTGTACGTGCTGTGCTAAAAGGCCCGGCAGCTCCTGGGAGATCTTCACCAAAGCTAGCTCCTGCAGAAACAAATTAAATAGAACCACAAGCAATTTTACTACAGAAATGAAAACTGCTTGTGGGGTGATTAAAAACCAGGCCTCCAACAGGCAAAAAAAAAAAAAAAATGTGGTTACTGTTTACCCACAGTCAGGAAGCCTTTTTTAATTTTTCTGCTTGCTCCTCTTCCCTCCTCCTGCAACCTGTCCTTCTCTGAAAGCCAATCCCCCTCAGCACAGCATCTCTTGCATTATAATTTATATCAATAATTGGATCTGGCATCTGAAAATGCCAAGTACTTGGTAACTGCTTTGGGATCAATAGCAGCAGTCAATAACTTGTACATTGCTTGTGTTTTGAAGCAGCATATTGAAATAGTCACATATGCCAGCAATAGTTTTGCTGGTTCTATGTTTAAGCTCTTCTATCAACCCAAATACCCTTTAGATAGAAAAAAAAAAATAGAAATAATCAAGCAAAAGCATTTCTAAAGCAGGAGATATCCTTTTAAATCTGTAAAATATCTGTAACAAATTCCCAAGTGCCTGTGTCTTTGATGGAATTTGATTAGTCACTCCACAGCTAAAGCAGCTTTTTTCCTAGTTTTAAATTCTTTATTATCACACACACAGCCCAGCCCCATTAAATACAGCAAGTAACTGCTCTGCTTTTACTGCTCCCCAAAGTCCCAGAAGAACAGGAGCATATAAAGTGCAAGGACCCTGACTGGATTGCTTCAGGCTCCTTTTCTTGCTGCTTCATGAGCCTCCCCCTGCTCCCCTGGGGCTCCTTCCTCTGTTTTCCATCCCCTCTGCTCAGCCCCCTGTGCTGCAGCAATGACCAGCCCTCCTCTGCTCCTGCCAGTGTCCTCAGCCACAACCACTTCATCCCAGGCTCTGGAGGAACATGAGGAAACCTCATGGCTGACAGCTAAGAATAGCAAATAAAAAATGAAAGCTGTTTTTCCAGAGCAGTGAGTTTGTAGAGATGGGCTTTGTCATGGAGCACATGATGGAAAGTAACCAAAAATGCAAATTCCAAATGACTTCTCTGGGATTTGCCTACCAGCACGAGCAGGATGGAGCAATGATTGGAATCACTGGATGGTTTGGGGGGGAAGGGAACTTAAATCCCACCCAGTACCACCCCTGCCGTGGCAGGGACACCTTCCACTGTCCCAGGCCGCTCCAAGTCCATCCAACCTCGGACATTTCCAGGGATCCAGGGGCAGCCACAGCTCCTCTGGACATTTGGGGAATCTGGGTTGGACTCTGCCTGCAAGAGAGCTGGATAAACCCTGCTCCTGGCTGCAGCCACCCTGAGACTGCAGGAAAGGGATTTTCCACCTGGGCCTCAGCTGCCCAGCCATGGAAGGGGGACAATTGAGGGGAGAAATACCTTAAAAATATGGAGGTGCTCAGAGGGTGATGCTGATATGGGATCTGTGAGCTCCTATCATATAATAAGGAGAAAAAGTTGTTCTTGACTTAAAAAATATCACAAAAAAGGGGTTAGAAATGGTTTTAGTCAGTAGATCAATACACTAAGCTGCACAACCTCATAGCAAAAACAAAGGAGCACATAAAACATGAGATTCAAGCTCAGAATTTACCCAAAACCAAAGGAGCACATAAAACGTGAGATCCAAACTCAGAATTTACACAACTTCAGGTCTTTACCCTGCCCTTTTCTTGAGGATCTGGAGGAGGAATTTTGGGTTTGGAAGGCTGAGCTGACTGAAACAGCAGAGCAGTGAGCAAATACCCATTGGCCTTGTGTGGGTTTGTATTTGTGCTGAATTATTGCTGAGCCAACAAGGCACAGGCTGAGGTGGCTCATGAAAATCCTCTCATCTTTGGAGAGAGGATGCGAGCCATGATGGATGGCCTGGAATTGCTGCCCCACAAATCAGTTCCCGGCTGGCAGCGCACCCAGCAACGCCTCTGTCACTCCCACCTCATCCCTGAGACCTGCTGACGTTGGGCATGGAGCAATTTAAACAGAAATATAAAACCAAACAAAGCGAGGGGTGTGCAGCGGCTGCCTGAAAGATTTTGATAAATCACAGGGGGGGGAAAAAAACCCCAGGAATCTCTGCTGGATGTGGAGGCATTTGGGAGCGCCGGGCCCAAGTTTGTGTAAGGAACAATTAAAGTGGGACACAAATTTGCAGTGCCACAGTTCTGAGCTGTCTCTCACACAGAGCTGGGGGATCACACGTGGCTGTGGAAGAAACCTCCCTAACCTGGCTGCAAAATCAGGCACAACTTCCAAGGAAATTTTCCCTGCCTTTTGAAGGTTCTTTTTGCACATCTACGGATGGTGCTTTAGCATAATAAATCATGGAATCCTGGAGTGGTTTGGGTTGGGAGGGAACTTAAATCCCATCCCTCCCACTATCCCAGGTTCCAACCTGGCCCTGGACACCTCCAGGGATCCAGGGGCAGCCACAGCTCTGGTGAGTGTGAAGGATGTGAGCACCAAACCTGTCTGACAGAAACAAAGCAGGATTTTAAACAAATCATCAATTCAAGAAAATCTGCCAAACCTGCCTTGGGCCCCAAGCCGAGGTGGCAGGGCTCTGAACAATGCCTGGGCAGCCAGGGTGCTCCCAGAAGGGAGTCACCCTTCAAGGATCAGCTCCTGGAATCCTGGTTGGAGGGTTTTTTTTGCAACTGTAAGCTCTAAAAAGGCAATAATCCTGATTATAGGGAGTTTTAGTAGGCAAATTCAAGCCCGGATCCAAAATTCACTCATGAAGTCAAACCTTTTAAAAGGATCAGTGCTCATCTGGCTAATTTCATTTAAATTGGACAGTATCTCCAGCAGAGCCTACCAATGTTTTCTCTCTTGATGTGGCCCAAAGCAATCCAGGACCACAGGCTCAACAGAAACAGGGAGCATTTGTTCCAACCTTGCAGCTGATGTTTCTTAGTAGCAGTAAAAATGAGCAGCCCAAGTATTGTTTACATCGTGTAGAAATCTTTACATCTCTCCAAATTGGTTTAGCACCTTTTTATAACAATGAAGATGCACCAAAAAAAAAAAAAAAAATTACAACCTTTTCCCACTAAATGAGAAATAATTTCTCACCCTTCTGCAAGATGAATTTTTAAAGGTTTTCTTAGGCAGTTGCAACACAAAATTAGGACCAAGCATGGCAGATGTTGAAGAGAGTGGCAGGAAATCTGCTGGAGACAGAAAGAAAAAGAAAGAAAAGCTGAAAACCCTGTTGAGAAGAGAAATAAATAAATAATAAGAATGAATAGAAACAGGAAGAAAGATCTGGGGAAAGCGAGAGGCTGCAGAGCAGGCTGTGTAAGAGGCAGGGCATTTTAGCTAAAAACCAAATGGAAAGGAAATTATTTAGACCTTGCAAGCAAACAGAGTGAGGAAAGGAACCCCAAATTCCTTTAAAGGAAAGCTGAGTGGGCCAGAGAGGAATAAAATCAGCAGAGAGCTCCTGAGCAATACAGAGTGCCACGACTCTGCTGCAGTCAGTGGAGCTGTGGCAATTTGTGCCACTTAGGATATGCTTATAAATGGCAGGAATTGTCACTGTGCCATCCTTCTCTTGTCAGCAGTGGAGCTGGGATTTCTTGCTCCACTCTGGTAGGAACTGGTCCAGCCCAGCTCATTCTGATGTTCTCAGTGACACCAGCATGGAAGAAGCCAGCGACTGCTGCCTAAATGTCCCAATAACTGCCATTATTTCCTATTTTGAAAATTAAACTGATTGGACATTTTTTTCCTAACTCAGACAGGTCCACCCTGGCCAGAAGCACAAAAGTACCACAGTGAACAGAATAAATGGAGAGATCTCTAAAACTGGGATTGGCTTTGGAAGCGACCCACTGAACACCCTCTATCTACTTAAAATGTGAAACCCGATTTAAAGCCCGGGCTTTTCAGTGTTAACAGCAAATTTTAAAATTAAAAAAGTGCCAATTTTGCCTTCCCCAGAGCTGGAAAAGCATGTTCTGAGCTCGGGTCCCATCATGGCAAACAGCCGTCATTACCGCCTCACACAAATGCTTTTCCTATGTAAAATTGCTTTGTAAAATATTTGCTCCATCTGCTGAAAGGAGCAAAGACAATTTTCCCTGATAGCTAATGGCCCATTTCAGCTGCCTGCCATGGAGGGGGTGCTGAACACAGAGCCCACAATCCTGCACTTGCCTGGGCTCATCCTCGCTCGCCGGACGCGGCGCCGGCGCTGCTCCCACTCAAGGGGTTTTTGTGGGGCTGAGGCACATCTGCCACGCTTCAATAAACCCCACACACAGCCCCTCGCAGACTGCCACCACAAGGAGCTGAGCTCCCTTTCAAATCTCCGGCCCTTCAAGAGCTGCTCCTTTTCTCACACCACATGGGGCCACGGCTCTCCGGCCGGGCTGGCACGCCGAGGGTTTGGGCACAGAAAGATCAAGCACTTCTTTTAATTCTACATTCAACCACAGACACACAAAAACCCCACAAAACCCCCTCTGCCCTGCTCCAAACCCCCTCCCAACTGCTCCTTTCATTGTGCACTTTCCTATTTAGCATCCATTGAAAAGCACATGTTTACATTGTGCCCTGAACTACTTCAACATCTGCTAACAGACCAATAAAAAATAAATAAACCAGGATTGTTTAGGAAGAGAGATCCTTCCTATTTCCTGCAAACCCTCCGAAACTGGCAGCAGCAATTTGCTGCCAGATCCCTGCTCGGAAAACAATCTATGCAGAGAAATCAAAGATCAGATCTGTGCTGCCAAAAATCAGCCCGGAAAAGGATCTTCAAAGTGCTGTGAACTCCTCAAATAATTCTGCTTGTTTATCCACTGAATGGTAATTTAGGTTAGGATAATTTTATTAGTTACTTTGCTTTCTAATCCAAATAAATATTCCGAATGGTGTCTTTTGCAAGGTGCATCCTGCATGTTCAAGGTTTCCCATATCCTCCTTCAGAGCAAAGAAAACATAATTGTCATGATCTTCAAAAATCTCTCCTCAAAACAATAATCATGTATTCCTTTCAAAGGCAGTGTTTGTAAGTTCAGGACATTGGGATGTTAATTCTCATATAAAATGAGATCAGGAATATTTGAAAGCATTTTCCTGTATTTTAGTGGGATTTCTGCAAGTGCACAAACAATTCTGACGCCCTCAGATGAAAATTATTTTCCCAATTAATTGACTTTTCTCTTTTTCCATCTCTATAAATTTACTACACTTCCGACTTGCTCTCCTTTCTGGTTTTCGTACCTCTGAACAAAATATTCTAATGAATTCCAAAAATGTGGTTTCAGAAAGAAAACAACCTTATATGGAAAACCCACAGTCACTTCCCAGGAATTTTATGGAAATTGCTGTAATGCTACAGGAATTGTCAGACAAAACCTGCATTGTTTTTCACAAAAAACACACACTTAAACTCCCTTTATTCCCAGAGTTGCCTATGTGTTACTTTTTGGATTTTAGCAAAACAAACATTTTTAAAATCATCCAAGCAGGCATTTTATTGGCTGCACCAACATTAAGGCATTTCAGATTTCTTTAGCGCTCCTGCTTTATCCTCTCCTTCCCCACTGTTATTGCTACAAACTGGCACTTAAATTCAATTGATTCAAAATATTCTGGATCCATATGGCCTCAAACCCTGGAGCTGAAGTTCTGATATTGCCTCACTGCTGTTTTCTAGCATTTGCCTCTCCTCCAGTCCCCAGATGGTGGAAGTAACATTTAAACCTCCTTTTCCTCTGCCTTGTACAATAGACCTTGGCACCATTTCAACTGTTTACTCCGGTAATTAACAGCACTGATACCACAACAATTACAACTCCTACAATCTTAGCACAATAATGCTATGAATTAGTGAGAGCTAATGGCTGGAAGGTATAGTGGTTCCAGACTGAGATCTGTGCATTTCTCGAATAAAATAAAAGGTAGGAACAGCACGCTGGCGGTAGACAATGATTACCTAGTAATTAGTTTACACAAAGCTTCCTATTTAATGGCAAAACGCTGTAATTAACGCGTGACAGAAAATCAAAGGGTACTTTGTAAGCATATGAAAAATTAACACTGCAGGCCTATAGCTTTATGTACTGATTAGGAGCATATTAAATCAATAGGACACACAGCCCAACAGCTTGCAGAGCCCCTGCTTGTGGTTCAGGGATGATATTCTGGATTTCACCAAGCCCGGGGATACAATTCTGCTTTATTTCACCTCAGATTCGCTCATCATATGCAGATAATCTTAATAAACTGAAGATTGTTAGCAGGTGCAATGAATATTTCAATTATTTGGAATAATTGCTCTGCTCACACTGAGAAACCTCCAGCACTGCTCCTTTCCATCCTCGAGCTCTTCCTGAAGTCTTTGGGCTCCTTTTCTTTCCTTGTTAAAGATGATATCAGTTAGAAGAAATGTTAAAATGCTGGAAATGCATTTTTGGGGGATCTGTCAGAGTTTCTGGCCCTCTTCAGGCTGGAAAAATACCACACCTGCAATTCCACGTGCGCAGTGGGCTCCTTCCCTTAAGGAACCCCCTCCGTGGGCTCCAGGTGTTACACTAAGATCAATTAATAAAAACTCAGGAAAAAAGCAGTGTTAGGAAGCTCTGCTGTGTTCAAAGGGGGTCAGAAAGGAGTGTGCTGGCAGTGGCAGGTTTCTGAAATTACATTTTTGATGGATTGGTTTTATCCTGATTTGTTTGCAAGCACATCCTCCTCTGAGTTCCTGAACTCAGTAAAGAAATAAGATGTGGAAATCTTAGCGCACGGAATTCATCCGAGCAGGACACAACCTGCTCCCCACTATTCCTGATTGCCAGCTAACCCCAAAATTCATCTCTTACTTACTACAGGACTTTGAAAAGCTGACCAAAAATGGTTCATTTAAAGGAACATCCAGCATCTGGCATTCCTATTTCCTAACAGCAATCCTTGCAAAAGCCTGCAAGCAGCATCCAAATCTTGTTTTAGGGGATTCAGACCAAAAGTTGTCCAGATTTGTCACCTTTTGAAAATATTCTAATTTCCATTGTAATAAATTAACTGAATTATAGCCTGTAAGGAAAAGAAACAGAGACCAAATCCTCTGACTCAACTGGAGGAGTAAAACTCAAACGTTTTTCTAGCAGGGGCTGCCCAAGTGCATTAAATATTACATTTTTTTTCCTATGACAGATATTTGATGGAGAGTTTTGAAATGGTTGTGTAGCTATCACCAGTTTTAAGGGCTTATTCAGAGAGTATTTGTTGCTTGTTTTTCTGTGGCTTGTTCTATCCCTGGATTTTCAGCTCTTTTTATCCCTTTCTTTTTGTTTCCAGCCCGATGTGTGTTCTTTTCACACTTGCTGCTAGATAAACTCACATCATGTTGTTGGTCCTGGTGGTTAATTAAGTCACAGGGTAATAAAAGATAATTCTAAAATTAATTTCAGTAGTCATTTAGTCTAGTGATTTACTACAATTCCACAGTTCTACAAGAGGATGGGATCCTGCAGCCCTGTGTTATTTACATAAAGGGAGTTGTTAAAAGAAGAAAAAAGAAAATGCCAGCAGGAAGGTGATCTTCTCTTTGCCCTAAAAGGAAAGAGTTTTGGGAGTTTGAGTCCTAAGGAGAAGGAAAATATGAAGACAGAGTGAGCATTTCCATTGCTTGGATACTCTCCCAGCCTCCAAGAAGTCAGAATCCCTCTAAGCCCGAGATTGTGTCAGCAATATGAGAATTTCCCATGAATTTAGAGTCTCCCAGCAAGGTTCCATAAAAGTTTGGGTGAGATTTTCCAGAACCTGAGCTGCTGACTTGGAGCAGGAAGGAGATGCCCAGCTATACCATATATTAATAAGGATTATGGCTATCTTTATCTACATATTCCAAAAAGTTATTCACTTTTTCTTACAGGAGCAAAACCACTTTTTGTGCTATGCATGGAGTGACTGAAGCTTGAATTAGTACAGAAAACCTGCAGGTGTTAAAAATAAATTCATTTGTTCCCTACAATCATCATTCACCCTACAAGATACTGGGTCTCTATCAAATTAATTGTATTTATTCTTTGTTTTCCTGCACAACCAGGGCCAGACCCTGATGTTCTTTTCCACACTGGAAGATGTCTCCAGAAACAACCCCACAAGTGGCAAAAGTACAGCAGTTCCCTGCATCTCGAGCCATTGGATTCTGGGCCTCAGGATGAAATTCCTCTGCTGACAGACTTGAGGCTGATGGACTTGGAGACATTTTGCAGTTTATGACTTCAACCCTTGCTGCAGTTGCAGATTAATTGTTCAGATAACTCAGAGGCTGCATTAAGTTAACAAAGTGAAACCCATCCATAATCCTGTTGTGCATTTGGGTCTGCCCCAATGTTTTATTTGCATTGAGCAATCTAAAATCAGGCTCTTTTTTAGCTGGAATAGATTTTTACACAGTTCAAACTCACCAAGTCCATTATTTTTAATCTGTTGCCTACTCCATGCCACTGAGGAAAATCTGGGTGGCGCGTCTTAAACTGCTATGCAAATGATGCTATTTGTAAGTATTACCATAATTTAGTGCTTACAGTCATGTTCTCATTTCTAATAATTCCACCAGAATGGAGAGGCTTTTCACTGTGCTCCTAGCCTGCAGGATAGTCTTTCATCAAGAAGCTGAATTTTTTAATAACCTGCCAGCATCCGTTTGTGTGTGGCAGCGACACGACGTCTTCATTATCAAAGGAACCAGGTCCCCACACTGCACCAGGACATGAAAGCACAAACTCCTGCTTTGATGTTTAAATGTGGATCATTACAATGGTGTTCCCTGACAAAGGAGTGTTTTAATCCCCTGCTCTCCTGTGCTGAGGCTCGGGAGGCTGCGAGTCCTCCTTTCAAAAGAGGGTAAACGTGGAAGGCAGGGAAATTGGAGCAAACGTTCAAGGTGCTCAAACAGCAGCAAGCTCCACACTTTGGAATCACAGAAAGGTTGGATTGGGAGGGATTTTCAGGATCATCCCGATGCCTCAGGTTTAGCTTTTCTATTTCTCACATTCTGTGCTGCTTTAGTGGGTGGCTCTGGGTTCACATCAGGGGATGCTGAGCTCTGCACAGAGCAGGGACACAAAACAATTCCTGCTCCAGCTGGGACCAAGGACAAATGACCCAAAGCTCAGCCCAGGAGCACAAACAGCGTGGGCTGCAGAGAGGAAAACAAGCAGGGTGGGAGTGCCTGGGCTAAAGCTGGAACGGGACAATGACCTGCAAGGTGCAAATGGAGCAGAGCTGAGCCAAGGCAGAGACCCCGGGAGTGCTCGTGCATTTTGGGACCATTTGGGTTCATCTTGGGGCAGCCCTGGCTGGGCTCTGGTGCTGCCCAAGGTGGATCCATGGAGGAGATGCTTTGAATAAATCCCTGCTTTATTCTGTAGCTCTGCCCAGCCTCTGTTCCATCAAAGCATCAACCCCATTCCATCACCTTCCACCAGCCCAGGCTGCTCCAAGCCCTGTCCAGCCTGGCCTGGGACACTTCCAGGGATCAGGAACCCAGAGCTTCTCTGGACAACACTTTGGCAAAGCCCACATCAGCAATGGCCTGGAACTTCTGCTGATTTGGGAAGCGAGATCCAATTCATTATTCCATGTTCATTTCCCAGCTTCCAACCTGTGTTTGCATTTAAGGGGTTCTCACTGGTGGTATCCAAGCTCGAGGTAAATGGAGTAAAAAGGAAAAGCAAAGGAAGTCAGGGCTCGCTGTGGCCTTTGTGCAGAAGCACTCAGGGAAAGAATGAAAAAGGCACAGAAACAGGGAATGTCACTGACATCAGGGACAGGACTGGAGCTGCTGGCTCCTGGTTGTGTCCTGACATCCTGAGCTTTGTGTCCCACTGGGGTGGATTTTCAGGGGCTGCTTCATCCTGCCTGACTTGCAGATCAGAGCAATTATCCCTTCAGCTTTCTATCAGGAACTCTGGTTTATAACGTGGAATGATTTTGTATCTGTCAAACGCAGCAAAACCGTAATCAGCCCAATTTGAAACTTTAATATACAATATAATTCAATCAACCCCAAATTTCAAACCCGTTTTGATTGAATTAAAAAAATCAGAGGAGCTATAATGAGTAGTTTATGTAAATGAAACAATTTTTCTGGATACATTCCTTCTGGCTTTAAAACCATTACATTAGGAATTAATTTGGCAAGATATACAGAAATATCAAATGCTTATTGAAATTAACACATTTAAATACCAATGAATATTTAAACTACAAATAGTTCTTGGAATGCCAGAATAATGAAGTGTGGTTTCATATGGATTTTTCTGCAGTTAAAATGGATCATCTTCCAGCCTCTCAATCCTGGGGATTCTTAGGAATCCAGGAGTGCCTGAGTCCATGCTCTAATGTTTCCCTTAGTTAGATTTTTATAGATGGCTCTCCTTACCTGAACACCCCTGGTAATACAACTTGCAGGACTTTAATGATCACCAAGCCCTTCAAGTGTTGTTTCATACGGGTTTAAAAGTTATTAATGAGGCAAAACATCCAGGAGAAATAATCCATAGAAAACCAGCTGAAAAAGCAGTCAGTTGGTATGATTTCAAATTAGTGGTGTTCAGCTATTTTAATCCCAGTCCCAATTAATCTTTGTTTCAATAATTCCAAATTTCTATGGAAAGCATTCCAATTTTCTATGGAGATTAGGCTGTGCTGCCTATAAACTTTATATGTCCTCCTTTAGCTAAAAAAAATATATATAAAATTTATACCAAAAAAAAAGTATAAACCCTGCCCATTGTTGCATAGCAAGTGTTACGACACAAGTTGGCTGCCAGGCATTCCTTCATGTTTTGGAATATTTTGGAATATTTCCCTGTCTTATTTGAATTACTGCTGCTTTGTGAATCCAAGCTAGGCTGTGATATCAACATTTACCTTCAAATGAAGGCTCAGGGAGGAGATTTACAGCGAGGAGGGACCTCGGGGGACATTAAAGAGCCAAGAGAGCACAGAAGATGCAGTTTTGTTACTCACACGAGCCTGGCTCTCACTCCACACCTCGGGGCCGTGTCCCTGCCATTCCCTCTGGATCCAGGGGTAGCATTCCAGGTGGGAAGTGACATCACAGAAGGCAGTGCCATCTCCTCCATGCTCATCATCCACCTTGAAGAGCCAGCGCTGCACCTCCAAGTTGTCCAGGATGAGCTGGCTGAGGGCACGGAGCAGCTGCAGAGCAGGGACACAAAACCCTTCACACTGGGACAGCACCAACATGCTCCTCACACCTCCAGCTCCCAAATATTTATTTGGGACATTTATTAACACTCATTTTCCTAAATGTGTGTGGGAAATGGATTTGTAGAGAATTCTCAAAGCCTGACAGAAGGCTCACATAGTGTGATGACTTAGATGGCTTATTAAAGACAGAGTTTTGCACCTTGGCTAAAGGAGCTTTAAGTTTATATACATTGATTATTAAGATTATATACATTGATTATGATGTATTTTATATATAAAACATTCTATATATTAGATAATATTATATATATTAGAATTATTTATTAAAATAAGTTTCTGTACATTGATTATTATAGTGGCAATGTCAGTGACAATGCCCTGTGCACTTCACTGTGCATGGCAGCAGATGAACAAAACCATCAAAGAAGTTTTTTCTGTCCAAGAGAGAGGGGGAAATGTGGGAAATGGATTTGTAGAGAATTCTCAAAGCCTGACAGGAGACACATAGTGTGTATCCACGTGCAAACCTTGAGCTAAGACATGCTGACTTAGAAATGCCATGGAATAGAGCAGACATGGCTGAGAGAGAAATGGAACTAGAAACAAGTTCAAAAGGATGGCCTTACAAATAAAACTAGATATTTTAGAGAAACAGAACTGTGAAAGATGCATTGTAGCAGGACCCACAAGGGGTAATTTTAGATAATTAGCTTTAAGGCATTTACAGCATGGTGTGGCTAAAGCTGATAGGCCAAGAACACTTATAATGTGTTGTAGTTAGGAAATAGTTGGCTTCTGATTGCGATGGCATGAATTATAAAATCTCTATTGTCTGAAAAATGGAATAGAAGTTTTAAAAAGCCTCTCAGCTACCCCATCTCTGGGTCAGGAAAGGGCATGATCCAACAATACGGGTCCGTTTTCTCAGAGGTGTCTGTGTTGGTACAGCTCTTTGGGTATGGATTGAAAGCTGCCTTTGCCTTTGAAGACACCCCTGTTTTCTGCACAGAGGAATGTGCCTGCCCAGGTGTTGTTTTTTGTTTTTGTCTGAGGTTTTGGATCACCAGAAGTGCTCCGTAACCCTTTGTGACAGGGAACAACGCGGGATGGCCGACGCTGTTTGCAAAAACGAGCCAGGGTAACACCAGCCAAACCAGCTGGGAAATTCTCCTGCTGCAGAGTGCATTCCATGGTTATGAATGCAGGGAGGAGGTACCAGGCGGGCTTTATAAAAATGCTAATTATTTATCTGTGTATGTACACAGATTTAAATGCCTTCCAAATGCCTTTTGCCCAGCTGGTGCAGGATGCAATTAGCTTCTTAGAAACTGCAAATGACTTTGAACCTGGTAAAAGTATTCTCAGATCTTGTTGCATTGGCTGGAGTCTTCTACATTTTACAGAGTAATTTGAGGGATTTTTGTTTCTTTTTTTTAAAAGATTGACCTAAAATACAATGACATGTGTTCCATTTGTGGCTTTTGAGAATCACATAAATGTGTTTTTCTTGAGGGCTCCCCCTACAGTAATGAAAAGGATCAATAATCCTGTGAGGACTGTACCAATCCCAAAGAATTATGTGCTATCTTTAAGTGAAAATTGAATTGTGCTTTACCATGGTGTCACCTCACTTTGATTATTTAACCTAAAATGTCAATATTTCATACAAGCAAACAACAGAAGGAGAAATTCCATAACCCTGTAGGATGAACCAGAAGTATTGTTAAATAATTTACGTGAATCAAATAAATCAAACAGCTGTTTTGCAGGTCATTGATCATATATTTATTTCATCTACTGGAGAAGTTGCAATGGATTTGTGTAGCTTAGACTGCTCAGTGCTAAAGGTGATTAATAAACACTAAAGCAAAGTGAAAAGCCTCTTGAAGAAGCAGAAGCACCTACAAAAAACCTCAGCAATGATTATTTTCCTGGATGAGAAGTAATACCACCATAAAAATGTTGTTTGTTTTTCTTTAAATAAATATTTAGACATATCATTGGAAATTGCAAAATCAGCTTAGCGAATAAAATACTGAGGAACTGGCTGCAAAATAAACATGTAAAAGGAAAGCAGAGAAGCCTCTTGTGCCTCGTAATTTCAGTTCAATGGGGTTTTGTTATTTTCCTACTGGTCATGCCAACAAGAGAGATGAATTTAGCAATGATAGGCTGCAAAGTAAAACTGCAGAGATGCTCAGTGAACCTCAGTGGGAAGAGGCTGATTGAAGGGGAGATTTCTTCCCCTTAGAACAAGGATTCTTGAAAAATGTGCATTTTCAGTCACTGGTGAAATGGATTCATTTCATGACTTCACCCGTGGGGCACCAGCACAAACTGTGTCAAATATTGGACCAAACACTTTCATATCCTCAAGCCCATGAAGAACCCCAGAGCAATTGTGTTCCTGCCTGCCTTGGGCACAAACTGCATTTAACTGAGCCAAAAATGGACCCAACCTCACCCAAGACTTGATCAAACCCACCAGGGTGTGGGAGTTACTAGTGGAAAAACAGTTGGGAGTTACTGTTAAAAAATAACCCAGCATCCAGAAAAAAACCTGCTATGACTGTCAAAGTTCAGTTAAAAAAGAAAAAAAAATAGCAAAAGCAGCAACAGGGCTTCAAGCAAAGCCCCTAAATGTGCCACAAAGTTTGCTAAAATCAAATCCCAGCCAAGACACTGCAGGTTTAATATTTGCAATATAAAACTACAGTTCCTTGATGAGGGTCTCATCATTGGAGTGACCCAAATGCTCACCTGCTCCCTGCTGCGGATGTCCCACTCTCCAGGAGGGGTTGGCACTCCAGCACTGGCAAAGATTCTCTTGCTGCCAGACTTGGTGCTGTAGAGCTGAGCCACTGCTGGCTCTGAGCCCAAAAGTGGCACCTGGAGCTGGTCGGCCACAGCCAAATCATCCAGGTGGGGAACACCTCCCACCATGTAGGCATCCCTGCCCTGGAGCAGAACCTGCAGCCTCTGCATCGTCCTGGGGCTGTACTTGAGCACAGTGGCCAGGCACATGTGGTGCTCCTGGAAAAAGAGAACGTTTATTCTTATGAAAACTGGGTTTTTTTTTGGTGTTTTTTTTTCCCTCCCCCTAATTCCTAATGTTGCCCACAATAAATACATTATTAATAGCAGGCTGGGTTATGACCTATCCTGTAGCTTAGCAGTTTAAATTGATAAAAGCTGTTGGGGTGAGGCTCCATAATCGTGCACATCTTTAGTGGGCTGGGAATGGCCTCGTTGGGAATAGAACTAATTACTACACATCTGTATTTATTTGATCCGTGTGGAATTATCCTTCTGTCAGGCACAGAGGCTGCTGGCCTTTGGATAATAGTGATTCATCTCAGCAACACTCGTGGCATGGTTTAACTCCAGAGCTCCTAAAAATCAATAAAAAAATGAAGAAACCCCCCCTCCCTATAGCAGGGAATGTATTTCACATACAGTTCAGGGCATTTGAAGTGATTCTCTGAGAATAAAACACTTTGATTTACAAAAGCTTTCAGTGCTTACATTAAACTGCTGGGGATGCACATTTCCATTTCACAGGAGCTCTGCTTGCTGATCTAAAGGACCACTTCAGGAGAGGGGAGCAGTTTTGTAGCAGGGTTTTTTTTGCTTAAAACACAAGGGTTCCAACTTTTTGGAAGGAATTCCTCATTTCTTCCCAAAAAAAGATCTACTGCTGAACAAGCAGCTCATGACATACCCTAGAAACTCTGAATTTAAATTAAGAGCATCACTCATGGCAGGTGAAACTTCAGAAATGTTTTACACAACATATCCCATGCAGGGCCTGCATATATTCCAATTATTTTCCCAAAAATATACTGAGGATAAGACAGGGATGAAGAAACTGCACAAGAGAAACCCACTCCAATAAACTGTCATGAACAAATCATAATCCCAACAAGGAGAAAATCATCTTCCTACTGAGATTTCATCTCATTTAGGCCTCAGGAATTTTCAGGATAATGTAAATCCTGAATTCGCCAGGGATTTCCAGCTCTGGAGAACACAGAATATTTTCCTCCCAAGCCCTGGATGTTCATTGCCAGGGACTGAAGTAGAAATCCTGATTCCATTGCTTGGATAGGGAGGATGGTGCTGGAAAACAGCACAAGGAATCCCCTTCTGTCAGTCCCTTGGAGCTTTCTCCCACCAAATACAGCTCCAAAAAGTGCCCAGATCTCCCCGTGAAGGAGTTGGACACCCTGCAAGCACAGCAGGAACGGGATGCTCCCCAAAGCTCCAGCAGAAAAAAAGACAATTACAGAAGTTTAAGATAAAAAGAGCAGCAAGGAAGTTACTTGGAGCCCTTTTGCTCGCATCAGTTTTCAAGCCAAGCCATCTGAGGTTGTGATCCCTGGGCTCCCTCTCCCTGAGCACTGCTCCCAAGCAGGGAGCTGGCCCATCCCAGAGCTCTGCCTGCAGGGAACAGCATCCGTTCCCAGCCTGGGGCCGCACTGGGGTTGTAGGGAGGAGATTTGCTTTGTGCCCCTCAATAATGGATTTTACAGTTAATTAAGGAAATCAGGCTGTAAAAGCTGCTTCATTCCTGCTTTTTGAGAGTGCTAGAGCTGCCAGGGTATATGGAAGTGGGAGTGAGAGCAGGGAAAGGCAGAACTGAGGGATTCCAGCAGGAACAGGGGATGTGGGATTAACCCAAGTTCTTGGCTCTCAAACCTGCTGAGTTTTGTTTTGTTTTCAGCTTCCCAAGATCCCAGAGCTGACCCTGGCATCAGGATCACCAGGAGAGCAAAGCTGCCTCCAGCTGGACACAGCTCAAGTGCAGGATCAGGGCCACCTCTGCCTTTTCCACACATTTTCCTTCCATCCAGCTCCACCAGATCAGCAGGGAAAATGTGCAGGGCTGATTTGTGCCCCTGGAATTGCTAAAAGGAACCCTCTGAAGTGGCCTTCAAGCCACACTTTCATCGATTGGGAATAAATTTTGATCCATTAGGTGCAATAAAAGCTTTTTATTCAATAACCCAGGAGAAAGATCCTTTTAAAAAACTTATAAAGCTCAAACCCTCACACAGCCCAAACTGGCACTGAAGCCAAGGGATGACCAGGAGCAGTTCTGAGCAGATTCCTCTCCACGCACAGGATGTATTCATTAAAAATAGTAATTATTATATGGTAAAGAACACACGTTAAATGAAAACAAGGTGGGTTTTGCACACATGGGTTACCTCAACCTGGTTCACCTAAAATCTGGTGCTGCCCGTTCTCCTGCCACATTTTGGCATCAATTCACAGTTGGGAATTACCATCGGAAAAATAACCCAGCATCCAGAGAAAAAACCTGCTATGACTGTCAAAGTGCAACTTAAAAAGAAAAAAATAGCAAAACCAGCTCCAAACACCCCTAAATGTGCCACAAAGTTTGATAAAAATCAAATCCCTGAACGGTGGGTTCAATATTTAGAATATAAAACTATTGTTCACTGTGAAGTCTGCACTGCACTGCAGCAACACTGGACACACTGTACATTAATTAGAACATGTTTTAGCTCGTGGATTTAAACCTGACTTGACAGGTCCGGAACGAATATTTCTCTATTATTTATTGTTATTCTGGAACTATCACTTTTGCATGATTGGAGCTTGTATTTATGTATTATTCTGATCTGTTTGAAACTCAGATTTCTGTATTATTACCTAACTTTGTTTAAGCCTTGTTCTTTAAGGAGCTCTGCACTGGATTTAGTTGCAAGAGCCACTGCAAACACAGCAATGATTGAATGCTGGGCTGGCCAGGGATAAAGTTTGAGTAATAAGAATGGTTTATTGCTATGATTTGCTTAGAGATATAAATCTATCACGTTCCCAGTCCCAAGCACAGAGTCAGAAGGGACAAGAGCCTGCAAATAGCCAATCTAGGACAATCTCAAGCAAGTCTATAAAACTAAACCAGGATATTTATTTCCAATGCTCTAACTAGTAGTCTAATCAGTAAAGCCCTTAAACTTGCAATAATATTTCACTGATGTGTACCAGAGCGTTGCAAGTTATAAAATTTCCAATTTAATTTTACTGCATCCCTCAAGCTGTAGTAATTAGAAGACAAACTCACAGGGAAGCTGTTTATAGCTTCAGGGGTGAGAATTTTGAACCTGTCCTGCAGGTCAGCCATGTCCTCGGGGTTCCCAGATCTAACAGCTGCCTGCAGACCCAGGAGTTTATTGTAATACTGCAGTAACTCCTCACTCAGAGCAAGGGGGCAGATGTAGATGACGTCCACGTTGGCATCTGAAACAAAGGGGCACAGTGCTCACTGCTGGGAGAAAGGTGCAACACTCCCGACAGCAATGCCAGCCTTCCCAGCCCTCTGCTCACCAGCAGCTCTCTCAAAATGCACTGCAAATAAAGGAAAATCGTGTGTAATTCCCAAATCTTAGGGCTTTTGGCCGTGCTTCAGCATTTCTCTGAAGACAGGGCAGTGACCCAAAGGAAGAGCTGCTTCCTGGGATTCAAGCTGCAGAACATATTGGGGCAGGATTTGGGAAGTGGTGCAGGGGGATTTGTGAGCCCAACTCCCATTAACATCAATGGGAATTGAACGGCTTGAAAAATATACCCCATTAATGCCATTAAATTATAAAACTGAGCCATTCAGTTGAGAAAGCTGAGGAAATTGCAATTTTCTACGCTGCCTGGATTTTCCATGGGCTGTTCCTACTCCTGTGCTGCCCACACAAAAGCTCAGGGTGGGGTATCATTAATAACCATGGCTGGGCATGGCAGTGTGCAGGGCAGCACGGTGTGGAAATCTGCTTTTCCTCATGGAAAACAGCTTGGGCTGAAGGGCTGTGTCCACACAGAAGGAGAATCCGTAACACAGGCAGTTGGGGAAAATTTTAACCACTCTGTTCTGCTAAAATATTAATGGTAATAGAGGAGCTAATGAATTAATGGGCCTTGAGGCATCAACAGGCAAAGAGCACTCCAAGATTTTGATCCAAATCAGCGGGAGGCTTTGCATTGTTTGATTGTGCACAAGTGCCAGGGATAGCTGCTATTCCATGGAAGGACTGCAGCAAAGCAAGGACTGGACAAGGAAACCTTGAGCCAAATGCTGGCAAGTGAATAAGAGATCCCATTGCTTGGCTTTGTTTTGCCAGAGCTGCAGGGAAATATCCACATTTAAAAAGTGAGGCCAGAACTCACCTGAGGCATTAAAGCACCACAGAGCCCACAAGCAGAGTCTTTGTATAATTATTTACCAGAAAACTTTTAAAAATAACTAATGGAAGAGTTCAGCACCATTCACCAGTCAATATTCGAGTGAAAAACTGACAACTCGAGTGGATTTGGGAATAAAAAGCTGCAGCACATTTTACTGCTGTAGCACTGCCCTGTAAAGAGAGATGAAGTCTCCTCAGGACACAGTGGGGCTCCAGGGACAGCTTAACTCACAGGAGGTCACAAACAGAGAGGAAATCCTCTGCTTTTCCAAAGAAAAACCAAACCAAAATGGAAAATCTCAGTGCTCCTCTGCCAGGCACAGCTAAAGCTATAATCCAGTCCATAATTTAGTGAGTATTTCACTAGTTTGTATCTTCCTCGTGGTCTATTTTACAGCAAAACCAATTTTCATGTTCAGAAATCAGAAAAAAAAAGTCTGCTTAATGTGTGGCTTTGTCCCTTTAAGTTTCTATCATTTAAAAGCCCAAAAAATCCACATTAAAAGAAGAAAATAATAAAACAGTACAGTGGAAAAAACCAGTAGTAGTTCCTAGATAATATATAAAGGCAATTAGATTATTATTTTAGGCAACTGTAAATTTCTGGATCTAATATATTTTTGTTCCAAGCTTACTAAAAGGCATTTATAAAATAATCATGATCCTGAAATATACATGAATCATGTAAAATATGTCATTGCAGGGAGCCAATGCAGTTGGTCACTGCTAACTCATATCCTTCCCTGCTTTGCTCAAAAGAAGCCCGTCAGGAAAAAAACCCCAACTTTTAAATAGATGCCTTTTGCCTCATTTGCTGATTTAAAAGGGAAAAAAAAAAAGGGTTTAAATAAGGGCTTGCTCTTTTGCAGCACATCTTGCTGTCTGTGAGAATCTGAATGAGCTCCCTCTGTTTGGAGAGCACTCTGGGGCTGGGCAGCTCACAGGAGGAGGCTGCTCCACCTCAGCACAGAGGGCCAAGGAAGCAGCAGGACTTTTATGGATAACATGGCCAGAAAAGGCCCCAATTCCTTCTCAGCTTCTCCGTGCTCTATATTTAATAATAATAATAATAATAATAATAATAATAATAATAATAATAATAATAATAATAATAATAATAATAATAAGTCCTAGTGCTGTTTTGTTTCGGTGCCAGCTGGGGCAATAATCAGAGAGCAGGAGCTGGTCACGTACCCAGGATGTCACAGAGCCTCCCCATCTGCAGGTTCTGCTGGAGAGCAAGGTCAGGGATGTGCTCACGGATGTGCTGGGAATACCCTGCAAAACAAGGAAAGCCCCCCTCAAACTGCAGTCAGAAAACCCCTGGTAGATTTGGAAAAAAAAAAATCAGATTTCTGGATTCAAAAAAAGCTGAAAAAAACCCCATTTCAAATCCCACAGCACTCATTGCAGCGTTTTCCTGAATTTACTTTTATTACTGATGTAACTTCATGTTTTTCTGTCATTTTAAATACAGACCTGAATGTTACAGCCCCACAGAGTTTTCTAATTTAACCATGCAGACCATTTTGCTGGGAGTCTTTCATGTTGCTGGATAATTTTTTTTTTTTTGTAAACACTGGGGGAGGAAAAAAAAAAATGACACCATCATTAAGCAAGAATCCTGGTAATTTTGTCCTTCACACAGATAAAAGGCACCAAAGGCACTTCATTAAGGAGATGTCTCAGTGCTACCTGCTCACTTTGTTGCAGAGGAAAGGTGAGTGACAGCCTGTCTGAGCCTGGATTATCTCTTTGCAGGTCACAATTCCAGCTGATTCCCTGCTCACGTTCAAAAAGACTGCAGGAAATGACAGCAGCACTGTAACTATAATTTTTTTAAGGCTGTAATTTTCAAATTGGTGGAATTGCAAAGGAATTGTGGCGTCTGTGCAAACAGCCACAGCTCCGCTGGCAAGCACCACCAGGGATATTAATTGCTTAATCCTTCAGGACTAATCCCAATTTTCATAAAAACTTGACTGATCCAGGAACAAGATCCTTACATGTCCATATATCTGCACATGGAAAATGATCAGAAACTCAGGGAAAACTTAATTTGGCTAAAATCTGCTCAGTTATTTCAGTGCTTTCATGTAGAAAACAGCAAAGTGGATATTTCAGCCTAATTACAAAGACAATTACTACAAGTGATCAGCATTCTAAGGTGCTGTGGCAATTGCACACAGAACATGAGAAAATACAGAGAAGTTTAAATGACCAGTTTAATTTTTGGTCATTTCTTACCAAACTTACATATTGCAGTCTGCACAGTGGTACCAGGCACTTGGAGAACTCCTCTTAGTAAAATATATTGATTTTAATTTTTTTTTACCCCTCTAGTATTAAGCTACAGTAATTAGAAAACAGTTTGCTCTGAGTATTTAAACTTTAGTCTCAAGGCTTCATTTTGTTCTGTCACCCAATTTTAAGGCACTAAAAATGCTGCCTAATATTTTCAAACCATTTAAAAGTCAGCCTCAGAATGCAGCTGATTTCCTTACCCTCAAAAACTGGGTTTTAAGAACGGGGCCAAAAAATAACATGCAGACATCACTTGGAAGACCAGGAATTATTTGAAAGGGATAACAAAGTGGCAATTAAACAAGTTAAAATTTGCATTTTGCTCAGGCTCTGCAGAGCCAGTGTTGTAGCACTGTACTTTTCACAGGGAGGTTAATAAACCATATTAAGTGCCAGTATATTAACTGGCACTGGCATGACCCCATTAGATTTAATGAGGAATATTCACTGCTGCTGAGTCCCTGCCCTCCCACTGGACAGGATGAACCACATTCCTTCTGATCCACCTTGAACATTCCATATTCCATAACTGGACACCTGAGAAAGCTGACTAAAGGGTTAATATTCCTTTTC
>NC_052025.1:12953575-12957061 GCF_015832195.1 Motacilla alba alba | reverse complement strand
CGCCGGCCCGCGCCTGGGGCTGGGGGCTGCGGGGGCCGCCGCTCGGCCGGGGGCAGCCCAGCCCGCCCCTCCGCCCGCCCCGGGGAGGGGAATGGCCCCGCCGCCCGCTTCTCCCGGGACCGCCGTCCTGCCCTCCGCACGGCAGCAGAGTGAGTGTCGCGGCCGGGCATCGCCGCCTCGGCGGGGCGGCCCCGGGGAGGCGGGAGGGTGCGGGGGGACAGTCTCCTGCGGGGGAGACACGCCGGCTGCCGGAGGGGGAGGAGGGAGGCAGGGAGAGAGGAAGGGGGGATACGAAGTTGGGCCGGTCCCCGCCGGGAAGTTGGGCTCCTCCAGGTGCGGGCGCCACGCGGGAGCGGGACCGTCCCGCGCCGCTGCCCGGCCCCGGCTCACCCCGCGCGGGAAACACCCGGCACCTCCTGCTGCCGGGGACGCGTTTGCTCCGCAGCTTCCCCCTGGATGCCCGGGACGCTGCAGCTCGGGAGAGGGGCCCGGGGCGGGCTGAGCCCCGACGGGACGGCGGGGAGCCGGGGCCGAGCGCTGCCGGGGGGCTGCCGAGTTTCCCCCAAAGCTTCCCTCTCGCCGGTCGGGGAAGCGGCACCGGCCAAAACGCCCGGGTGAGGCCGAGCCTCCCGGGACACCCAGGCTTTAGGCCGCGGGAGAAATCCCGGGCTCCCGAGGAAGTTCATCCTCCCGGGGCTGCGGGTGCTGCTGCTGGGCCTGTTTTTAGGGATGAGGGGGAGGACATCAGGACATCCCGCTCCCCTGCCCGGTTTACCCCTGAGGACCGGCAACGGGGTTACCGCTGCTTGTGCCCTGATCAGCCACCGTCACACCGTCACCGGCTTCTGGTGCTGGTGGATTTTTTCATTTTTAATTTGCTGTATGCATTTCCTTTGCTAAAAAAAAAAAAAAAAAAAAAAAAAAAAAAAAAAAAAAAGAAGCAAATGCAGGAGGGGAAAAGCATCTTTATTTTATTTCATCCGTGTTTATTATAATTTTTTTTCTTTCTGTTTTTTACCCTCATTTTTTAAATTTTCTATTCCCCCCCCCCCCCCCCCCCCCCCGCAATTCATTCTTCCTTTTTGCTCCCTGCCTTCCCGCGACTGCTTATTTCCTCGGAGATTGTCGTTTGGCTTTTGTGTTTTGCTTTGTTTTTGTTTATATTTTTTTTCCCCCTGTATCACCCTGGAAGTGAAACGCATTTTAGGCCTCAGCCTTAAGGAAACCCGAATCATAGCAGTGCAGGTGGCCTGAGAGTCTGCACCTGGCCGGATCCCTTCGACGTGCCTCCACCCCCGGCCCCCGGACGAGGAGGGTCCGGGGCGGTCCCCACCTGGGTCCCGGCCCCGACGGCCGGAGAGAAAAGAGGAGCCGGGGGTGAGACGCAGCCGCTTTCCCTTTTCGGCGCCGGGGCTTGCTCAGAGGCGGCTTTTAATTACTAAACAAAGCGACGCGTTTCCTTCACGCCCGTCGGGAGCTGCCGCTTCTTTGCCAAGCCCCGATGGTGAGGGGAAAAGCAAACCTTCCCCACCCAACTCCCCTCCAAAAAAAAAAAAAAAAAAAAAGAAAAAGAAAAAGAAAAAAAAAAAAAAAAGAAAAGAAAAGAAAAACCAAGCCCCCCCCTCAAAAAAAACAATTAGGAGAAGATGCAGCTCGAGGCTGCGAGGCGTGGGGGGTTACTCCAGGTTGGCTAAAAATAACTTCTCCTAATTAAAGAAAAGTGACGTCAGACGTGCAGGACGTAGAAGAGGGGAAGGCAGCGGACTCGTTCCTGGGCGATCACGTTAAATAATTCAGGGGCGGCCTGGTGACCGGGCTCTTCCGAGGTGCGGCCAGCGGGGCCGCCCGCCTCGCCTGGCGCCGGGGTCAGCCGGGGAGGGAGCGGCCGGCGGGGCCGTCCTGCCCACCGGGCCGGTGCAGCACCATGGCCAGAGCCTCGCCGGCACCGCCGTCCCTCCCCGTCCCGTCGGGCCGCCCGCCGCCGTGGGTGCTTTCTGTCGCGCAGATGAAGAGAGCCCCGCGGCCCCCGTGGGCGGCCCGGGGGCAGGAGGACGCGAGCTGGCTCCGGGTGATGCCATCGCAGCTCCGGAGCCGGGGCAGCCCCGCCGATCCCTCCCCAGGCTTCTCGATGGTGCTTTGCACTGTGCCAAGGAGCCATTTTGTACGCATCCTGCTAAAATTGCGCCAAAAAGAAAGCCCAAACCACCCCTACTAGCCACAAAAAAAAAAAAACCAAACCAAAAAAAACCCCAAAAAACCCAACAACCCCCCCCCCCAAAAAAAAAAAACCCAAAACAACCAGAATTTAAAAAAAAAAATCCCACGATATCCAAGCCTAAAAACACAAAAATACCCCGAGCGCATGGTATTCTCTCCCACGTATGGGAGCTCTGCCTACTCGGAGAGAGAGGGTCAAGGCGAGAGCTCCGAGCACAGCAAAACATTGCCGAAAAGGAGCGGGGAAGAGAAATATTATCACATATATTTCTGCCAAGAAAATCACCTCCTTTGACCGGCAGAGAGAGGGGATCTCTTCTCCATCCCCGAGAAGCCCGGCGAGGTGCGGTGGTTTACCCGCAGCATCCTCGGCTGAGCGACACGGCGGCCCGGGGGCTCGGCGCGGCGGGCGGGAGATGTCGCACGGCGGCAGCCGGGCAGAGCTGCGCCTTGGCGGGGCTGGCGCTGCCCGTCTGGGCCCGCTCGCCGCCGCCGCAGGGACAGCGGGGCTGGAGCGGGGCCGCCTCGCCGCCGAAACGGCCCCGGCACTGGGGAAAGCTGTCGGCGGCGCCCCGAGCTTCTCGCCGCCACCGGGGCCCCGCGGTGAGTAACGGGGCCTCCCCGTTAAAGCGGGTAGAGCGAGGCCGGTCCCTGGCCGGGCGAGCCCCTCGTGCCCGCTCGGTGCCACCGTCCCCGCACCCCCGGGCTGCCCTCCGAGACAGGGGCGAGCGGGCGACTTCCCCCCCCCCCCCAGCCGCCAGCATTCTAGCAGCGACCACCCTAACAGCGAAACCCATCAATTAGGAGAAAATCCAAGGCCGTAAAATTAAGGAGATCCCATTCATGGCAATTTTTATTCCCCGCCTGTCTCCAGGATAGATTAAAATAAACGCTGGCCAAGTCACCTCCCGAGCGGCTCCGGGCCGCGGGGAAGGCACCGAGGGGCTGGGGACGCAGAAAATATTTCTCGCCACCTTCCCCAGCCCCGTCGGGGCGGCCAGAGCACACCCGGGCCCGTTTCTCGTTAGGCAGGAGGCGGCAGGGAACGGGCAGTTCCCGGGAGCCGAGCAGCGGTGGCCGGGCTCGCCCGGGCGCCGGGAGCAGCGCCGGCTCGCCAAGGGCTGGCAGCCCTCGTCCTTTAGCTTTTAGCCTGATTGAGCTCGTAGATTTTATTTATTTAATTTTTAAATTTTTTTTAAGGGGATGGCGGAGAGGGGGAGGGCGAAGAGAGAGAGAGAGAAATAAATAATCCGAGCGGAGCTCGCCGGG